>NW_025920172.1:0-286689 GCF_902686445.1 Sciurus carolinensis | reverse complement strand
AATGCTAAAGACCATGCTTGGAGACAATGCTAAGGACCATTCCTGGAGACAATGCTAAAGACCATGCCTGGAGAAAATGCTAATGAACAATCCTGGAGACAATGCTAAGTACCATGCCTGGAGAAAATGCTAAGTATCATGCCTAAAGACAATGGTAAGTACCATGTCTAGAAACAATGCTAAGGACCATGACTAGAGACAATTCTAAGGACCACGCCTGGAGACAAGCTAAAGACCATAACTGGACACAATGCTAAGGACCACCCCTGGAGACAATGCTAAAGACCATGCCTGGAGACAATGCTAAAGACCATGCCTGGACACAATGCTAAAGACGATGCCTGGACACAGTGCTAAGGACCACGCCTGGAGAAAATGCTAAAGACCATGCATGGACACAATGCTAAGGACCATGTCTGGAGACAATACCAAGGACCATGACTGGAGACAATGCTAAAGACCATGCGTGGAGAAAATGCTAAGGACCATGCCTGGAGAGAATGCTAAAGTCCATGCCTGTGCACAATGCTAAGGACCATGCCTGGAGAGAATGCTAAAGACCATGCCTGGAGAAAATGCTAAGGACAAGGCCTGGAGACAATGCTAAGAACCATGCCTGGAGACAATATTAAGGACCATGACTAGAGACAATGCTAAAGACCATGCCTGGAGAAAATGCTAAGGACCATGCCTGGAGAGAATGCTAAAGACCATGCCTGGACACAATGCTAAGGACCATGTCTGGACACAATGCTAAATTCCATGCCTGGAGAAACTGCTAAGGACCATGCCTCGTGAAAATGCTAAAGACCATGCCTGGAGACAATGCTAAAGACCATGCCTAGAGAGAATGCTAATTAGCATGCCTGGAGAAAATGTTAAGGACCTTGCCTGGAGACAATGCTAAGGACCATGCCAGGAGAAAATGCTAAAGAAGATGCCAAGAGACATGTTAAGGACCATGCCTGGAGACAATGCTAAGGACCATGCCTTGAGAAAATATTAAGGACCATGCCTGGAGACATTGCTAAGGACCATGCCTGGAGAAAATGCTAAAGACGATGCATAGTGACAATGCTAAGGACCATGCCTGGAGAAAATATTAAGGACCATGCCTGTAGACAATGCCAAGGACCATGCCTGGAGACAATGCTAAAGATCATGCCAGGAGACAATACTAAGTACCATGCCTGGAGACAATGATAAGGACCATGCCTGGAGAAAATGCTAAGGACCATGCCTGGAGAAAATTCTAAAGACGATGCCTGGAGAAAATGCTAAGGATCATGCTTGGAGACAATGATAAAGACCATGCCAGGAGACAATACTAAAGACTGTGCCAGGAGACAATGCTAAAACCATGTCAACAGACAATACTAAGTACCATGCCTGGAGACAATGATAAGGACCATGCCTGGAGAGAAGGCTAAAGACCATGCCTGGACACAATGCTAAGGACCACGTCTGGAGACAATACCAAGGACCATGACTGGAGACAATGCTAAGGACAAGGCCTGGAGACAATGCTAAAGACCATGCCTGGAGACAATGCTAAGGACCATGCCTGGAGACAATACTAAGGACCATGAGAGGAGACAATGCTAAAGACCATGCGTGGACACAGTGATAAGGACCATGCCTGGAGAGAATTCTAAAGACCATGCCTAGACACAATGCTAAGGACCATGCCTGGAGAGAATGCTAAAGACCATGCCTGGACACAATGCTAAGGACCACGTATGGAGACAATGCTAAAGTACATCCCTGGAGAAACTGCTACGGACCATGCCCGGAGACAAATGCTAAAGACCATGCCTGGAGACAATGCTAAAGACCATGCCTAGAGACAATGCTAAGGAACATGCCTGGAGAAAATGTCAAGGACCATGCCTTGAGACAGTTCTAAGAACCATGCTTTGAGAAAATGATAAGGACATGGCTGGAGACAATGCTAGAGACCATGCCTGGAGAAAATCCTAAGGACCATGCCTGGAGACAATGCTAAAGACCATGCCATGAGACAATACTAAGTACCATGCCAGGAGACAATGCTAAGGTCCTTGCCTGGAGACAATGGTAAGGACCATGCCTGGACACAATGCTAAGGACCACGCCTGGAGACAATGCTAAAGACCATGCATGGAGACAATGATAAGGACCACACCTGGACACAGTGCTAAAGACCATGCCTGGAGATAATGCTAAAGACCATGCCTGGAGACAATACTAAAGACCATGCCTGGAGACAATGTTAACGTCCATGCCTGGAGACAATGTTAAAGGCCATGCCTGGAGACAATGCTAAAGACCATGACTGGAGACAATGATAACGTCCATGTCTGGAGACAATGCTAAAGACCATGCCTTGAGACAACGCTAAAGTCCATGCCTGGAGACAATGCTAAAGACAATGCCTGGAGACAAGGCTAAAGACCATGCCTGGAGACAATGTTAAAGAACATGCCTGGAGACAATGCTAAGGACCATGCCTGGAGACAATGCTAAGGAACATGCCTGGAGACAATGCTAAAGACCATGAATGGAGACAATACTACAGACGGTGCCTGGAGACAATGCTAAAGAACTTGGCTGGAGACAATGCTAAGGACCATGCCTGTGGAAAATTCTAAGGACCATGCCTAAAGACAATGAGAAGTACCATGTCTAAAGACAATACTAAGTACCATGCTTGGAGACAACGCTAAGGATCATGCCTGGAGACAATGCTAAAGACCATGCCTGGAGACAATACTACAGACGGTGCCTGGAGACAATGCTAAAGAACTTGGCTGGAGACAATGGTAAGGACCATGCCTAGAGACAATGCTAAAGAACATGCCTGGAGAATGCTAAAGACCATGCCTGGAGACAATGCTAAAGGTAATGCCTGGAGACAATGCTAAAGACCATGCCTGGAGACAATGCTAAAGACCTTGCCTGGAGACAATGCTAGGGACCATGCCTGGAGACAATGTTAAAGACCATGCCAGGATAAAATACTAAGTACCATGCCTGGAGACAATGATAAGTACCTTGCCTGGGGACAATGCTATGGACCATGCCTGGAAAAATGATAAGACGATGCCTAGAGTCAATGCTAAGGACCATGCCTGGAGAAAATATTAAGGACCATCCCTGGAGACAATGCTAAGCACCATGCCTGGAGACAATGCTAAAGTCCATGCCAGGAGGCAATACTGAGTACCATGCCTGGAGACAATGCTAAGTGTCATGCCGGGAGACATTGCTAAAGACCTTGCCTGGAGACAATGCTGAAGGACATGCCTGGAGACAATGCTAAAGACCATGCCTGGAAACAATGCTAAAGACCATGCCTGGAGACAGTGCTAAAGACCAGGCCTGGACACAATGCTAAGGACCATGCTGGAGAGAATGCTTAAGACCATGACTGGACAAAATGCTAAGGAACAGGTCTGGAGACAATGCTAAAGTCCATGCCTGGAGAAACTGCTAAGGACCATGCCCGGAGACAATGCTAAAGACCATGCCTGGAGACAATGCTAAAGACCATGCCTAGAGACAATGCTAAGGACCATACCTGGAGAAAATGTTAAGGACCATGCCTGGAGACAATGCTAAATACAATGCCTAGAGACAATGCTAAGGACCATGCGTGGAGACAATGCTAAAGAGCAAGCCAGGAGACAATACTAAGTACCATGCATGGAGAAAATGCTAAGGACCTTGCCTGGACACAATGCCAAAGACCATGCCTGGAGAAATGCTAAAGACGATGCCTAGAGACAATGCTAAGGAACATGCCTGGAGGAAATGTTAAGGACCATGCCTGGAGACAATGGTAAGGACCATGCCTGGAGGCAATGCTAAAGACCATGCCAGGTGACAATACTAAGTACCATGCCTGGAGACAATGCTAAGGACCATGCCTGGAGACCATGCTAATTGCCATGCCTGGAGACAATGCTAAAGACCTTACCTGGAGACATTGCTATAGACCATGCCTGGAGACAATTCAAAAGACCATGCCTGGAACAACGCTAAAGACCATGCCTGTAGACAATGCTAAGGACCATGCCTGGAGACAATGCTAAAGGCCATGCCTGGAGACAATGCTAAAGACCATGCCTGGAGACAATGCTAAAGACCATGCCTGGACACAATGCTAAGGACCATGCCTGGAGAGAATGCTAAAGACCATGCCTGGACACAATGCTAAGGACCATGTCTGGAAACAAAGAGATAGATATCTTGAGGGCATCTCACAGGCCCGAAGAACACACCGATCTTAAGCTCAAGGGAGTAAAGTTGAAAATTCTACTGAGAGGAGACCAGTGGATCAGCTTTCTTACACAAGCGGGCCCAGGAGGATTTTCAAAATGCTCAGCCACCCAAACCCTCAGAGGCTGCTGCAGCCAGGGACCCTGGAGTCTTGGCTACTGTTCCAGATAGCGGCAGAACTTTGTGTCGACCATGTGGTGCTGGTTCTGCAGGATTGCAGGGTGCTGGCGTTAGGGGGTCATGAAGGTTTCCACCAGGAATTCAAATGAAGGCCTGGGAGGCCAGGCAAGGTGCACAGGGTAGAGTCCCTGTGGTCACACCCTGAGAAGTCCACATGTGGGGATGTGAGGAGGAAGCCGAAGCTGTTGTGCAAACTCCTGAGAGTAAAAAATGCCAGTAACATGGGACACTGTCCTGAGAAAACAGCAGGAATTGAGCAGAAACAAGCCAACAGGGAAGGACATGTGGGCTGCAAGACACAAGGCCACTGGGATGGAGCTACACATGACATTGGAGAGAATATCAAGATGACATGCACCTCAAATACTGGACATCCAACTATGGGAGGTGTTTCCCCAGTTTGATTTCAGCTCTCTTTGGTCCTATCCCTTCCTTCTATGCCCCTAGTTTTGTAAGTGGAAATGTTTACTTGTTCCTTTGTATGTTGGATATTTTTAAATTGCTTTTAATGTTACAGGAGCTCTCCAGGCGAGAATGCCTGAGCTCCAGAGGAATCTGTGGACTTGAACTTTGAGCAATCTCAGCACTGCTGAGACCATGGGCACTCTGGAAAATGGACAAGGCATGATTTCCTTGTGAGATGGTTGTGAGTTTTGGGAGTCAGGAACAGAACTTTATGGTTTGGATGTGAGCTGTCCCACAAATGCTCCCAAGTGAGACAATGCAGGACAGTTCAGAGGAGAAGTGATTGGGTTGTAAGAGTCTTGCCCCAATCAGTGAGTGAATCCCATGTGGGATGAACTGAAGTGGGATGTTGTGGCTGGAGGAAATTGGAATTAGGGCATGACTTTGGGGTGTCTGTATTGAGACTGGAGAGTGAAGACTGTGCTTCCTGATCACCCTGATGTGAGCTGCTTCCTTCCACCACCTCCTCTGCCATGATGTTCATCCTCACCTCGAGCCTCAAGGAATGGAGCAGCCTTACATGGACTAAGACCTCTGAAATCATGAGGCCTCAAATAAACCTTTCCTCCTAAAATATTTCTGGTCAGATCCTTCAGTCAGATCAGTGAAAAAAATCTGACTAAAACACTCACAAATGAAATCGTAGTCACAAAGAGAAAAACAGCTGAGAGGAATCCCTGGGAACTAGAAGAGGGATCAGGAGGTAGAGAAGGGGATTGAGGGTGAGGTTGAAGGGCAGGAGACGGGAGGGAGGAGGAACGAAACTGACCAGGCTACACTGTGTACCTGCAAGAGGTGCTGCAGTGAATGTCCCTTATGATCTCTAAAGGGCTCTAAGGAAAACACACACACACACACACAAAAGCCCACAAACCCATGCCCAAGTCCCAAGACACACACACACACACACACACACACACACACACACACACACACACAAAAGATCTGTTGGACAAAAAAGGAAAAAGGGCAAAGAGGAAGAGTAAAGAGGAGGGAGAGGAAGTTGCAGGGATGGAAGAGGAGGAGGTCCTACTCCATGACTGTGCAGTTAGGTCAATTGAAATGCTATATCGTCCTTGATTATGAGGCACTAATGAAAAAGGAAATATAAAGTGAAAACCCAATTGTTCTCTTCAGAGACGCTACCAATTAGTACAGAACATGTCCACAGAGCTCCCCTGGGAAGCTGGTACATGGAGAGGCACCAGATGCTGAAACCTGCCTTCAACCCCTCTGCACCTGCTCCTGAGTGACCGTGAGCTCCCTGTGTGCTGAGCGCCCCCTGCTGGCCCTGGGCACCCTGCAGGGAGGTTTGTGTCTGGGCTCACACTGAGGTCCCCTCACTGTGTCTTTCGCACAGTAATAGGTGGCCGTGTCCTCGGCTCTCAGGCTGCTCATTTGCAGGTACAGCGTGTTCTTGGAGTTGTCTCTGGAGATGGTGAATCGGCCCTTCACAGAGTCTGGGTAGTAGGTGCTACCACCACTGCTAATTGCTGCAACCCACTCCAGCCCCTTCCCTGGAGCCTGGCGGACCCAGTGCATCGCGTAGCTACTGAAGGTGAATCCAGAGGCTGCACAGGAGAGTCTCAGGGACCCCGCAGGCTGCACCAGGCCTCCCCCAGACTCCACCAGCTGCACGTCACACTGCACACCTGCAAACACAGAGGCAGCCTGGTCAGGACACTCACTCATCCACTCTTCTCTCACTCCTGTCCACTCACACACTCAGGATCTCTGTTCTCCATAATCACCTTTGAAAACAGCCACAAGGAAAACCCAGCTGAGCACACTCTCCATGGTGAGCAGCCTGTGTTGAGTCCTGACCACTGAGTGGGATGAGCTGGAGTCCAGGGCTGGGCTCCTGTGCAGAGCTGCAGGGTCAGGGTGGCTGGTTTTCATGAGCAGAGGGAGGCCCTATTTGCATGTCCTCCTGCTCTATAGCAGCTCTGGGTGGAGGCCCAGGCAGAGCAGCACTGAGAGCAGGTGGGAGTGTCATGGGCAAGCCACGTTCCCTTAAGGCTGCTGCTCTGTCACCTCAGCATGTCCTTGTGGTCCCAGAATAGTGAGAGAATTCACATCCTTGCCAGGCCACCTGGATTCCCCTAGGGCTGGCAGAGTGACTTCCTGGCCTGTCAGGGTCGTCTCTGCCATGACCACGTGGGGGAGGAAAGGGTTAACTGGAGGATGGTGGAGGAGTTTTATTTCCCAAAACACTTACCTACTCAATGACCACACAAGAGACAGTACCTTATTTGTGAGAGAGGGCGTGTGACAGGTCTGGCCATACCAGCTCTGCCCTCTTCAGAACCACGGAGTCACCCAACTCTGCTTTATTCATAATATGCAGGTAAAAGGGGCAAGAGCAGCAGGAGCTTCTTCTGTGATGGACAAGATAGGGTTGAGTCAGGGGAGCCATGCACTTAGGGGAAATTCCAGAAGGAGACAGGGAAACACTCTCAGGCAGCACCACCTACTTCCCTGCAGTTCCTAGAAGCCAGGCCTCTGTGTCCCGTGGCTCAACCTAGTCAGATTCTGCTAAATAAGGAGGCTCCCCACACTGGCATGCTGAGTCCCCAGTGTGATCCCAGCCCCACTCCGGGCATCCAGCCCAGCTGCCCCTCTCTGCCTCCTGCCTTCCTGCCATGTGGTGGATCAGCCTCAGGAAGCCCTGGGCAGGAGCAGCACCTTGAGGTCTGCATCCTGGTCTCCAGAACCTGCTGCAGTGCAGCTCTCTCATTGCACATCATCAGCCTCTGGAGCTGCTCAGAGCCCCACAGACTGGATCAGCTCACACTGGAGCTGGTGACAGAGGTAGTCACAGTAAACAGCTAAGGATGCAGCCCTGGACTGGGTAAAGTGTCTGTGCCAGGGTGATCTGGGTGCTGGAATCGTCTCTCCAGCAGCAAACCTGGCAGCACCCATGTGGCTGACTCTGCAGGCACACAGGTGCCAATGCTGCCGAGGTGAGTCCTCTTCCATCTGTGTCCAGAGGAAGACCTGGGTGGCCCTGGTGATCAGGCAGAGCTTTGTCACAGGTGCAGCACCTACAAAGAGTCCCTGGGGCCATGGCTAGTGGAGTCTGTAAGCAAGGCTCACTATGGACCCACCTCTCTAGGTCTACCAGCTGCAGGGCCAGCTAGGAGAGCAGCAGGTAAGAGACTCCAACCTGTGCAGCACAGCCTGGGTGAGCAGAGACACGGGGTGGACCAGCCTGAGGACTGGGGTCAGGACCACTCTCCAGTGTGCACAGCAGGTGGGACCTGGAGGCCAAGGGGTGACCCTTAGTCGTGATGTGGAAAATAAACTGTCCACAGAGGAGTTGAACGTTAGCGAAAGAGAATGGCGTCCTGTCACTCCTGGCCATGGACATGGACCTGGAGCACATGGACCTAGCTGACCTAAGTCAGGCAGAGGGAGGCCATCACCACACCAACATCATGTGGGGAAGCTCCTGCATCAGCCTCCTGGACAGAGAGAGGACCAGTGACCCCTGGAGATGGGAAGGTGCAGGGAGGGTGAGGGTGGGGTGGGTGGTGAGGACCAGGTGCAGAGAGGGCCTTGTCCTGGTGCCCTGTATCTCACATGCACCTGTGGCCACAGCCAGGCTGTGCTTCACAGTGACTGCAGCCCAGCAGCTGGGGGCTCCCAACACCAGGGAGGGACAGGTGATGGACAGCTGGTGTGCACAGCCTGGTCCATCATGGCCCCCTCCCCCATGTTTCAGGAGCTGTCCTCTGCCTCACAAGGACTGGGTTTCAGTGTGACTATGAAGATACAGCGGGAATCACCAGCTGTGTGTCTGATAGAGAGAGAGGCTGACGTTCTTAGTGATGTTGATGATCACACACCATCTCCTGTGAAAGACAATACACAGCACATCTTTGTTTACTTGGTTCCTTCAAATACATTCAACTCTCCAATCCTTAAATCTAACCTACTAACTATTTGCAGATACTGTTCTGAGAAAAGCACATTAAAGAATCCCATACAGACTCCCTGACAATGAGGACCACTGTGTTCAAGGAGAATCATCCCAGCATCCACCAGGGATCAGGAAGGGGCTGAGTGAGCTCCCAGAGCACGTCCTGAGGTTTCATTGAGGCAAAGGGGACAGAAACCAAAGCACTGGGCAAAGGGAGCCCCTGGGAAAATGCGTTTTGATATCTGATGCAACATGCATTTTGTTCAATTAAACACACATAAAATTTTGTAGGAGGTACTCTTATTAGGCTCATAACCTTAAGACCTTCCAAGACGTTCAGCAGAGGAAATCAATGCATTTTTACTCTGTCTGAAGAAAATCAGAATATAAGTTGAGAAGATGATGGTAGGTACAGGAATTCAGAAGAACGAGACAGGAAGTGACCTGTGCTTTGCGTCTGTTCATCCACCTCTGAACATGAGGAGAGGCAGAGGAGGCAGGAACTGAACCACTGGGGAAAGTGAGCCCCTGGGACAATTCTGTCTTTGTTCAGGTGCAATATCCAAGTTGTTCACTAAAATACCACAAACTTTCTATGTTTGATTGTTATTCAGGTATTTCTCTGGTCATCAGAGGACTGCAACAAACGAAAACCAGTATTTTACATTTAATATGAAGAAAAATAGAAAATGAAATGAAGAGATTAACCACATAGAAAAATTTCAGGAATACAAGAAGGCAGGAAGCAACTTCTCTGCTATAAAGTTATGTTTATGCTACTGTGAACGTGTCAACGTGAACAACACAAAATTACATAGCTATAAGACACAATTAGAGAATTAAAATGATAAATATGAAACTGCACTGTCACTTGGTAACATGAAGTTGACATGGACTCAGTGCTGTAGCTCTCAACACAGGTTGTGAAAACACATGGAGTGATTTAATTGTACGGCATGAACCAGGACCAGCTTAGGACACTCTGGGTATACAGATTGCTGAAGCCCATCCTCCTCCAGACTGGAGCTGGACTCTCAGGACAGCTGGGCACTGACGTGAGCAGGAACAGAGCCCAGGGCGTCCCTCTCTGTGACCCTGCAGTCCAGCCACAGGGCTGGAAAGTGAGTCAGGCTGAAGCTGCCTCTCCCCAGCAGCCAGGGGTCCTGGGCTTCTCAGACTTGAGGTCACTTTGCAGCAACATGGGGATCAGAGTGGTCCTGTGCACAGAGTGTGGTCAGGGTCCCGAGCACTGGCAGAGCCGACCTGCAGCTCCCACAGTCCATGCAGGGCTGACCACCCTCCCTCCTGGGACTTTACAGAGGCAGCCCTTTCTCTCCAAGACCTTGCTCAGGTCACCCCTGTCCATAGGGCCATGCCCAGCTGCAAGAGGAGTGGGTGTCTCCACCCTTTGGAGTCCTAGGTGTGGGGTGTGGGTGTCCAGAGCCTCATCATGAGGGGTGGACACTCACACACACCAAAGTTCACTCTGAGCATACGCATGTCTGTTTATCTGACCAGGTTTAGGGCTTGTGGTCAGCATTACTTAGCTCAGTCCTTGGGCATTTGGATCATTTAATTCCACTCTGAGGGTGCTGTGCTGTGATGGCAGGAGGTTTGGCAGCCTCAATGGTCTGTAACTACAACCACCCTAGGGCTGTCCCTCCTTAACATGGGGAGCACACACTGCCTGCAGACCTTGTCAAAGGTCCCAGGAGTGGAAGTCTCTGCACATGTAGGATCCAGGAAGACGTGTGGACTGTGGCCTGACAATGTCTGGAAAGACCCTGGGTGGACTGGGAATGGGAAGGCATCATGGGAAGGGGACAGGGACCCCCTGAGCATGGAGGGTAAGACCTGGCATCAGAAGTTCATAAAGTTCCCCTGAGCATGGTGAGCTCACCTGGAGCCCAGGTACTCAGGAGGCTGAGGCAGGAGGACAGCTTTCCAAGACCAGCCTGGGAATCTGGGGAGAAGCTGTGTCAAAATGAGATGCAATCAGGGCTGGGATGGGGCTCAGTGGAGGAGCACCTGGACTCAATCTCACTGCTGAAAACACATGTTGGTAAAGTCCACTTTAAAGGCACTGTCAGGAAATGTCATTTGAAAACAAAATCAAACCTTCACAAATGAAATTGTGGGGTCTGTGCTGACAGAATTGCAGACCAGCCTGAACTAGACAAGAAGAACCTTTCTGAGGGTCTGAGAGAGGAGAGAACTCGAATATCTCCATGGAAGGTGGTGTCAGGACAGGTGCTGGCTGGGGAGGAACCTCAGGAACCAGGTGAACTGCTCTCTCCCCCCTCAGCACCTGCTGCTGGGTGACCCTGAGCTCCCTGTGTGCTGAGCGCCCCCTGCTGGCCCTGGGCTCCCTGCAGGGAGGTTTGTGTCTGGCTCACACTGAGGTCCCCTCACTGTGTCTCTAGTACAGTAATAGGTGGCCGTGTCCTGGGCGGTCAGCTCAGCTGCAGGGAGAACTGGTTCTTGGACGTGTCTCTGGAGATGGACGCTAGGCTCTTGAGGGATGGGCTGTAGTAAGTGCTACCACCATAACATATGAGCCTCATCCACTCCAGCCCCTTCCCTGGGGACTGATGCCAGTAGTAATAGCTGGTTGTGATGGAGAATCCAGACACAGCACAGGTGAGGGACAGGGTCTGTGAGGGCTTCACCAGGCCAGGTCCTGACTCCTGCAGCTGCACCTGGCACAGGACACCTGGGGACAAGGACAGGGAGACCCTGTCAGTCACGTGCTGTCACCACCTCCCCATGGACCCAGCTCTGACACTGGGGACACTCACCTTGGGGAGCTGTGGCCAGGCACAGGAGAAGACCCAGCAGCCTCATCTTCTAGACCACACCTGCCTTCCCAGAGAGCTCACCCTGTGTGAGCAGAGAGCTGTGAGCTCCCACAGCCCAGAGGGCATTTGAACCCAGAGCAGGAGGAGGAATTTGCATGTGGCTGAGGCTCTTCTTATATCTGGAGAGGCTGATAACAGGGCTGCCCAGGACCTTAGTGCTCCTGAGATGTGTCCCTCTCTTGATCCCAAGTGGAGCTTTACCTGTGTCAGGAAAGCAGTTGGTTTGGGGGAGCTGGAAGGATGTCAGAGGAGGAGCCCACCTTCCTGAGTCCAGCACTGCCCCCTCCAGCCCTCCCTTCCTGGACCTGTGAGGATGTCAGAGTGGCAGGAACTTGCCTATCATGCAAGGAGCCCCAGGTTCAACTCCCAGCCCTGAAGGAAGAGCCCTCAATGGTGACTGAACAAGAGCAGATGGCTGAGGATGGTGTTCCCCATTTCCAGGAAAGGAGTCCTCCCTTTTTTCTCATGAATAGCTCTTCTCTTCTCTTTGAAAATTGAGGGCTACAGACTGGCCAGGAGAGCAGGGAGCAGGGACTCATATGATGAGGGGCTACCTGCTGTGTGTCCACTGCCCGCCCTCCACCCTCTGACCCGCTTGTCTTCTTGACTGTTCAGTCAATACCTGTGGACAGCAGTGGACTGGAATCTGCCCTGAGCTCTCCTCTCATCTGTCCTGCCCTCTGGTCTCCACCATGAGAGGGCAGCGTGGGAAGGGGCAGGACCAGGGTGAGGGTCCTGGGAGCAGAGGCAGCTCTCACCTGCAGCCTGAGGCTGAGAGCCACTGGGTCCACCAAGAGCAGCAGAGCCAGGCTGACAGCAGACAGAGAGGACATGCAGGGCAGGCTGGGCGAAGAGGGAGGCCCAGGGCTCCTTCCTTGAGCAGCATCACTGCAGTGAGAACTGCCCTGCCCACAGTACC
This sequence comes from Sciurus carolinensis, assembly GCF_902686445.1. Classification (NCBI taxonomy): domain Eukaryota; kingdom Metazoa; phylum Chordata; class Mammalia; order Rodentia; family Sciuridae; genus Sciurus; species Sciurus carolinensis. The sequence goes on along the minus strand of NW_025920172.1, from coordinate 274,085 downwards.
ATCATTTGGAGGACACAGTGGACACTCTCCTTAGTCAGGGGTGTTCACTGAGAGGACAAGTGTAGGTGCTGACCTCCTGATGAGGATTCAGGAACTGATCTCCTGCCTAACTGAGTGAACACAACCTACTAATGAGACATGTAGGCACCTGTCCTTATTCACTGTGGTGTTGACCATGACCTCACTGCAAACCCTGAACCTGCAGACACCCTCCTCCTGGTCCTGGGGAGGCTCAGGGAAGAGCTTGCTGGCCTCCATGTTTCCACCAACTGCAAATCCATGGGTGCCCTGTGGGTGAAGTCTCCAATTTCTAGAATATCACCTCATTTAAAAGCTGGTCCTGCAGTCTAACCAAATCAGAGGCATTTTCAGATGATCCCACCTCCTGAATGTGGAACTCTGGACCCTCTATGTGACTCTTTCCCTTCGTCACCTGGGCCAGGTGTGAGCCAGTGGCCTCCAGCAGCCTGCTCTTCATAAGACCCTGCTGAGGTAATGTGCCCATGCACAGCCTTCACCTCAGCCTCGCTGTGACTGACTCCTGCATTTCTGTTATGATCAATGTTTCATGGATCCAATATACTGTCTGTGTTCCCATAGCCCTGCCCTCTACCCTCTGCCCTTGCATTTGGGAAACCTTTCAAAATCATCGAAAGAACACAGAGGGCTGGGGAGAAAGTTCAGTTGGTAGAGTGCTTGCCTTGTCAGCCCAAGGCTCTGGGTTCCATCACCAGCACCAAAAGAAAAAGACATGAAAGAACACAGCTACAGTGCACAGACTGTGCAGGGAACGTGTCCCTCCTTTAGTGCTAAAAAAAAACATTAGTTCACAGGCACAAGACAGAAACAAGAGGACAGGGTGGACGGATCCTACTGGGCATGGGGATCTGGGAGGGAATTTCCTTCCAGGCAGTTCATGTCCATGGACAACTGCACAAATACAACTACTTTGAACTTGAATTTGACCTGGCTCCAGGGCTGAGGAGGTCTTGCTGTAGAAGTCTGGACCAGGTCACCCTTCACATTCTTGTCCATGTTCCTGTGATCCTGCTTCAAACAAAGATGTGGCTCCTCCTCCATCTGCACAATGTAAGAAGAAGGAGTTACATAATACTGAAAAGTGCCCTCAGCCTTACTGTTATCCTCATCATGGCTCAGAACCTAAGGTTGAATTTCAGAAATATGTGAAGCATCACAGGAATCTGAATCTAGTAGAGAAAGCAAAACATTATTTACTGAAATTAAGATTGATACAAATTAAGAAGTGCAATCAGAATACTAGAGGAATTCCTGAGATGAAAAGAGAGACCACAATATACACAGCAAACACTGCCCAGGACATTCTTCACCTTCTCCTGGGGCTGAGATGTGAAGCTGGTGGTCCTGAGCTGCCCTGCTGGTCCTGAGGGCCCTGTACTGCTCCTGCCTGTTCCCTCCTGCTCCTGAGGGTCCCTCCTGCATCTGAAGTTGCTGCTGATCTTGAGCTCTTCCTGCTGGTCCTGGGTTCTTCCTTCTTGTCTTGATCACCATGTGGCCCTGAGTTCTTGCTGCTCCTGAGTCTCTTGCTGTTCCTGAGCTCCCTCTTTTGATCCTAAATGCTCTCCATAGGTCTTGATATCACTGCTGATTCTATGTACACCTAACTGGTTCTTAGGTCCTGTTAGTGTTCCTGAATCTACTTTTGCTCCTGAGCTCCACCTGCATGTCTTGGTCTTACCTGTTCATCCAGGTACCAATGCTTGTTTTCAAATGCCCCGTTGGTCCTCAGCTCCTCCTGCCTCTTGGATATCCCCCTTCAGGTTCCAGGTCTCTGCAGGTCCTCAGCTCCACCTGCAGGCTGGTGAGTGACTGGGTTCACACTGAGTTCCCTCACTGTGTGTCTCCCACTTGAATACACAGGTGTACGCTCAGGTTTCTTGCTGGTGAGTTGAGTGCTAATAAACCTGGCTCTTGGAAGTGTCCCTGGTGCTGCTGACACTGTACCAATACAAGTCCCAACATCTGCAGGTGCAACTGAGAAAGGGACACCTGGGAAAAAGTACCAGCTTGTGCTCAGGAACATTAAGGAACATTGAACACTGGCAGGGACTCAGGACCAGTTGTGTAATGGTATCTGCTTCCACCATTAACTCTCCTTCTAACCCTCTCCAGGCCCTTCCCTGGAGGCTGCAGATCCAGCTCACACCATAGCTGGGTAAAGAGAATCCAGACACAGCACAGGTGAGGGACAGGGTCTATGAGGGCTGAAGATGGCCAGGTTCTGACTCTTGCAGCTACACCATGGACAGGACACTGGAGGACAGGGACAATAACCTTTAGTCACTCACACCAGAAACTGGATGCACCTTCCATCTCCTGAAATCCCTGGTCTGTCACACATAGCAGTGAGGAGGGCAGCCCCAGGACCTCCATGCTGCAAAGAACACCCCATGAGAAGGACTCAGGGCTGCTCAGCCAGGGCTGGCCTTTCAGCCTGAGACTGGGGCTGCTTTGCATGGGGGAGGCCTAGGATACAAGTGGGGAGCAAGTGGCAGGGCAAACGTGTTTCCCAGGGACTGTGCTGGCCTCTGCTGCTCAGAGGCAGAGGGAGGCAACCTCGTGGTCCTCCCTGCTTCCTGCCTGTTCTTCCTACTGCAGGCATCAGGAATGGACAGGCCAATGTTCAGGGGTTGGCAGCACCACACTTAGGGGTGTTTCCTGCAGGAGGGCACAGCCATGCAGTGGGAGGAGACAGCAGGTGGCCCCCTCAGGTCCTTTGCTCTGTGCTGTGAACTCCAGGGGTGGGTTTGGGGTGGGGCAGGGCAGAGGGTGCAGTGGCCTTGCTGGGGATGGAGAGGAAGTTCAAGAGTCAGCCTGCTCCCACTCAGGCAGCTGATGGCCTCCTGCCTTGAGTATCTTCCTAGCCTTGACTTCACCCTTGGCTGGGGTGCTCCTAGACCTCCAGACCTTGCTGTCTCCAGGTCTCACAGCTTCTGGGTCTGTGAAGTGTCTCTGGGTCCTTGTGAGTCAGTCTCAGCCTGGCCCAGGTTAAGTCACATCAGGGCTCCTCATGGCCCTCTGTGAAGGCTGGAGGTCAGTGCTGGGAGGGCCATGTCCCTAGTGGACAGGAGGCTCTGAGATCCTCACTTACCTTGCCCAGCAGGCTGAGGGCCTGATAATGCAACAGGTGTCTGGATTCTGCACTGGAGATTCCCTTCCAGCTCAGCAACCTGCCTGTGTCAGTCATAACTGAGCCGAGACTGAGGATCAGGTCCATGAGGACAGGTGCAGAGCCTGTGGGTGCTGGGGCAGCCCATGTCATCTTCCCCCTGATCTCCTGTTGAAATCATATGTGCTGAGAGAGGAGGCTCTGCCCTGCAGACCTGCAGAAGTGTGAAGACCCCACTCTCTGGCCCATGCTCAGCTCTATTAACTGCACTGGTCCAGAGGACAAAGAAGCCCAGCTCCCTGTCCTCACCCAGCACAATGTCATGTGCTCCCTGTCAGGAATTCAAGGCAGGAGGAGGACCATATGTCAGGTTACGTGAGTGGTGTTTTCTCTGATCTTTCCCAGGGTGCTCTGCTAACAGATTTAGAAATGCAGTTTGTGATTTTTCCTGTAAAATTGAATCAACACAGAGTGTAATTGTTAACATGGTGAAATGCTTTACCTCCACCAGTGAGGACAATCCATATGGGGAGCTCTTAAATGAACTCAGCATGAGAAGCTGGCACAGTTGGTGGCAAAGCCTCAGCTAAGGCCACAGTGACAAGGAGCAGGCATCATTCTCCTACAGACGTGGTTCATGATATCCAGAGTGCTCCCTGCAGAACTTTGAAGCAGAAGAGCAGATGCTCCTGGGAACTCCATAGTCCTGTGCAGGTTGATTCCCAGCTGCTGTATTCCCAGTTCCTGAACTGTGCATGTGGGTGTCCATGAGCAGGTGGGAGTCCAGTAGGAGGCCCAGCATGCAGAGGCTGCTGGACACAAACTCCTGCACCTGGGACCCTGAGGGGTGTGTGTGCAGGGAAGGGTGGACCTGTCTGTCCTGCTGTGCTGCCAGCTTGAACTGCAGCTGGACCATTGATGTGGGTCTCTCCCTGTGAGCATGGCTGCTGCAGAGGTGCCTGCTGAGCATGGCCTCGGCTGCCTCCACTCCTTCACGTGGCTCCCTGTTCCCTGTCTGTCCTCACAGGAGTCAGTCCTCCTGGGTCTTTTCCTAGATCCCATGCCCAACTGGACAGGTGGAGGCTTTCCTCACGTGCTCAACCTCACTCACCTCCCCTGTCCTGAGGAAGCTGCTATGCATGGCTCCTGCCACCTTAAGCCACAGGCACTTCCTCAGGCAGCAGGTGAGGCCCCTGCAGAGGCTGCTGAGGGCGCTGAGCCAGGAGCACATTGCTGTGTGGTGGACGCTGCATGCAGGGCAGTTCAGCTCTGCTCAGCCTGTTGCTGTGAGGAGCCTAGTGCTGTCCATGGCTATGGAGGGTGAAAGTGCTGCTCCTGTCCACTGTGGAACAAGGGCTGGACTCACTACATAGTGCTGGTCATTTGCCTGTGCTCAGTGCTGACCACTGAGTGGGATGAGCTGGAGTCCAGGGCTGGGCTCCTGTGCAGAGCTGCAGGGTCAGGGTGGCTGGTTTTCATGAGCAGAGGGAGGCCCTATTTGCATGTCCTCCTGCTCTATAGCAGCTCTGGGTGGAGGCCCAGGCAGAGTAGCCCTGAGAGCAGGTGGGAGTGACATGGGCAGAGTAGTTACATAGTAGTTCTCAGGAAACTGAAATACATTTTGCATATTTTTTTGCCTTTTTGCATAAGTAATCGAATAACTTGTTTTACTTATGAACAAAATTTAGATAGAGAGGCTGGGTATATGTCTCAGTTGGTAGAGTGCTTGTCTTGCAAGCCCAAGGCCCTGGGTTCAATCCCCAGCACAGCAGAAAAAAAAAAAAAAGAAAAAACAATTAGATAGAGGGATCAAAATGTTATTTCAAAAACACACAGAAGGAGTAGTGGTGGGTCACTGTGTGCATGAACTCATATCTGACCAGTAGCAGGTGATATTTGGGTTTTGCTCTCACCCTGGAGAGAATGCTAACCTGTCCTTCCTTCCATTCCCAGGTGGACACACCTTGTGACATTGTCAGAGCACATGGTGTGCATGACCCCACACTTGGTGGAGCTGGGCTCCCTCATGCTGGAGCAGACTGTGGGTGGGGACTCTCAAGGGCACAGGGATGCCCTGGCCTGTGAACTCCTGACTGATGTCAGCCATGTGCAGGACAGGGAGGGGCAGAAAGAGCAGTGCAGGAGAGCTGGTGCTCTGCAGTTTGTCCAGGAGAGCAGCACGTTTGTGGTGCCGCCCAGGAACTGTAGCCAGGAGGGTGTGGCCAGCAGCTCTACTGAGGGCAGCTTTGCACCCAGAGGATGGAAGGTGATCTTTGGATCCCAGGAATCAGCAAGGCCCAGCTTCACCAGCTCAGAGGCAGAGATGAAAATATGAAAGTCACCCAGGACAGGGCATGTGGGAGAGAGCCCTGGGGTGCCTGACCCTGCACTGCCAGGCATGGTTTCCCCTCTTCAGCCAGCAAGGTGCTCAGAGATGCCCAGTCATGGCTCAAGGGAGGCCAGGACCTGCTACCTGCTGAGGCCACCTTGTCATCAGCCTCCCCATGCTGGCTTTGCAGGCAGAGGGCAAGAGGGTCAGCGTCACACAGGTTCCACCAAGACTTGAAGGAAGGCAGGGAGGCCAGATGGGGTGTCAGGGTCAGAGTCCTGCTGGCAGCCCTGGCAGGGTGAGGCCTGGAGCTGAGAGATGAAGCAGGGCTGCTGTGGAGACCCAGGAGCAGAGGACCAGCAGTGAGCAGGGCTGGCCCAGGAAGCTGCAGGCCTCAGGCCAGGCTCCCTAAGAGGGAGGACAGGGACTGTGTCCAGCTGGGCTGTGTGGAGGGGCTGCTCTGACCCTCACCCATCCCTCACTGCAGTGACCCTGAGGACAGACATGGACACAGGTGTTCAGTGTATGTCCTGCTGGGCTCTAGTCCTTTTCAACTGGTCTGTGTCTTTTCTTCTCACATGGGAATATTTGCTCCTGCTCTATAACGATGGGGTAAGGAACTCCTGTTTGATTTTTAAGGCACAGAGGCCAGTTTTCCCTCAATTTTTTGGAGTCCATGGACTGGACTTCTGAACTCTGCTGGAGCATTTCCTTTAGGCACTGAAAGATTAGGACTGAATGTGTTCTGCATCATGAGAGGGAGTGAGATCTTTGTGTTCAGTGATAGAAGGAGTATGATTGCATAATTGTCTGCCAAAATTCCACTTGGTAAGTACATTCTGTAGTCCCTACGGCTTTTGAAGAATGGTTGATCCCTTAGAACATGGGAACTCCTGGAATTTAGGTTAATCACTGTGGACATGCCATGCAAGGGGATTGTCAGACCCCAGTCTCTTCCTCCCTCCTTCTAAAGCTCCGTGCTTCCTGGAGGAATCTCTGGAGCAAGCGAGAGAGGGCAATTCATTCCAAGGGTGTAGAGGGGGAGGAGCAGATGGCGGGAGGCCTTTGTTATTACCAGTGTCTGTGCCTCCTCTTTAGAAGTCACAAAGCTGGAAGTGGAGGCCTCAAGGTCATTTTCTTGTTTTTGGTTTCACTTTAAGCCCACACTGCACTGCCAGCGAAGTGCCTTTAAAGTGGTGAGCTGTGGAGCTCTCTACATGGGGGGAGATTGGAGTAAACAAATCTCTCAAGAGCAAAGAGGAGGACTGTGAAGTAACCTGCAGGGAGTGTCCCTAAGCCTAAAATAGGGGACCTGTGGGAGGACACAGGAGCCACTCTTCCCTTGTGCAGAGAAGTGCTGAGGATCCGATATGTCTCAGGCTTAGTGGGGAACTTCTCTGAGTAGTTACATCACGGCCGTATGTCTGCACCGTGTCTCCAGCAAAAATCTCCACAGAGGGAGATGTGGTTTTGAATTCGGGGGAATCAATCCCTTATGTGAATTTGCTGTGAATTTCAGTGAATTTCACTGAAAGTGAAAGTAGAGCTGCTGGGGTCGGGCACATAACAGGAGCCAGAGATGGTGTGGGTCTTTCCTAGGAGATTAGGACAATCAGGATGAACAGGGAAGAAAAGGGGGTGAGGGGTCCTCTGCTCACCCTCACAGGACCCTCAGCACACCAAACATGAAGGGGTCCTCACCGAATCAGGGGGGACTCGCCAATCCCGAGGTGCGTGAGTAGAGGAGGCACGTGGGTGCAAAATGTAGTGGTGCCAGGCTAGCTCAGCTGCAGGTAAGGCTGTGGAGTCAAGACCCCCAGACTCGGGAGTTGGGTGGGAGCAGGCTTGTGGCCAGCATCTTGCAAACTCGTTTATTGTGGGAAGAGTCATACATTTTATAAGTTTCTTGCCCAATCACAATGTGCCACGGGGGATCAGAACACCAGGTTCCTATACGGGTTCTCTTGGTAACACTAGGTCAACGTGGGGCAGTTGTTTACTTTCCTAGGTAGAAGCAGAACACTCCTCCCTGCAAGTGTACACACTTGAGAAGTTCACTGTGGCCAGCCAGGAACTAGGATTTCTCCCAACATATATGGGTGGAAACCAAATGTAGGATGGGTGTGTTTGTTGGAGGCAGGTCACGGGGCCGTGCTTTTGAGTTTTATTATGTTTCTGGTGAGTAGAGCTCTCTCTTTCTACGCCCCTCCATCAGCGATTAGTCTAGCTGAGCCATGTTCTTCCACCACACTGCTCTGCCATGATCGGCCACCTCACCTATGGACTAGAGCTATGGTGTTCACCTCCTGTGGACTGAGACCTCTGAAATTGTAAGCAGAAATAACTGTGTCCTCTTCACATGGTCCATGACATATATACCAGTCACAGCAATGCAAACGGTGACTAAGACCCTCTCCAATGTAATTTAAAAGACAGTCTAAATAGTGATCAGGCTGCCTTCCTACAGGACATGGTAGAAGGAGAAGCAGTAGAATGACACAGAATGGCACATGAACATGCTCCATCGTGTGAGGACCTGACAGGAGGGAGGCTGCTGTGGGACAGGGAGGGAGGAGCAGACCCCAACCTGCAGAGCCAGGTGAGCCTGTTACACTCCAGGGGCCTTCCTGCCATGAGAAAAGAACAAGACAAACAACATTATTTGTGAATAAAAAACATATAAATCTGTAAAATAATAAGTGTAAAGTTAATGTTTAAAGTGAGATTTTGACTATTATAAAATATATGAGAAAAACTATAACAAGGCAATTAAAGGAAACCCAGGGTCCCTGATATACAAATATTTAAGTACTACCCTGTTTTAATTCTCAAGTAGAGCTATGGTTTTGGAGCACTTCCTATCATAACCCCAGTGGAATTTTTTTTACAGAACAGAAAAACTGTGTGCAACATATTTTGATGTGAAAAAAGACCCTGAATATTAAAAACAGATTTTTAATTCATCACAGATCTCTATAGGATTGCACACACTTTGATGAAACCATGCAGCTTGGACTGTGATTTGCTCCCATTCATTCCCGTTCCCTTCGCTCCTTCCTTCCCTTGGCCTGCTCCTCTGCTCTGCTCAGATCCCTGTTGCAGGTTGGAGATGGACTGTCCCCAAGCTCCTGTGTTTGTGCAGAAGAGTCAGATGTGGGAAGATTAGGTCAGGAGCTCTGCAGCTTGTAGGTGATCCTAGTTTGATGGACCTGATGGGTGGCGATTTAAGCAGGTGAGACAGTGCTAAGGAGGGGAGTCACTGGGGGTGTTCTGGAGAGTTCCCTCTTCTCTGTAATTCCCATGAATTCCCCCGTGTTTGATGGCCACCACGAGGTGAGCACCTTCGTCCTTTGCTGCCCTTCCACCAGCAGGCTCTGCCTCCCTCAGGTCCATAGCAGTGCAGTGACCTTCTACAACCTGGAGCCAGAGCAAAACTGACATGCTCTACATTGGTCTTGTCAGGTGTTTACACACAGGGAAGGAAAGATGACTGCCTCAGAAATTAGTACCAGGAGAGGGGTCCATCTATGACAAGTTTATCTATGAGATTCAAGTCTTTAGAACTGGTTTTAGTAAAGAAAGTGGGAAAGCCTGAGGATGCAGGATGGAGAAGCCTTCAAGGTGTAAGCAAGGCTCATGGGCTATTGTGGTGGGAGCTCAGAGGGCCAGAAGGCTGATAGGAATGAAAACCATGCTCATGAGGATTCCAAGGGAAATGAGGACTCCCTGGGGAGCTGGAAGGGAGGCAATTCATGGTGTATTCCAGCAGAGAGCATGCCTACACTTTCCTATTTCTGAGGAGTTCTGGGAGGCTGAATTAAAGGTAAGGAACTAGTTAATCTGGTGGTGGAAGATTCAAGGCAGCACAACTGCAGGAGGTGGCATAAGTACTGCTCTTTGTTATGAGCAGGTCTATGTTGATAATCAGGAGCAGAATACAGAGCAGAAGGATTTGAAGACTTGGAGAAGAGTCAGAATTGTACATGTAAAGCTGGGGTAAGAAAGTTGGAGTTTTGGAAGAGATTACAGACAAAAGGGGATGCTAAGTACTCTACCCAGAAAGCAGTACAGATGCCTCAAGGATCTCTCAGGAATTTGCAAGATCACACCCATTGCAGTGTCAGGAATGTAGAAGGGAGATCCCATGAGAAGAGATAGTGGGGCCTCTGCTCACATCAGAGAACTAGGATGTGGCTTCTCCATTCTCCATCCTGGGCACTAAGAGTCCAGAGCAGCCATGACCCCAGTGTGCTCAGTTCCTGTCTGAGCTTCCAGCATACCTTGGTATCATGCCCAGAGAGCTGGTTCTTTCAGAATGCAGGATGCTGGAGTGAGTTATTCATGGAGGACTTCACTGGTCCTTCGAAGTAGTTCTGGGAGGCCAGCAATGAGTACAATGTCTGGAATCCCTGTGGTCAGTCTGAGGAAGTTGATGATTGGACCTGTGAATGTGAGCCTGAAGCTGGAATGCAGACTCCAGAAACTCAGAGATGGCAGTCATGTGCACTGTCTCCCAAGGAGGGCTGCTGGCAGTGGCGAGAGCCAGGATATGGGAGAGGCCATGAGAGCAGCAGCAGGCAGCACCACAGAGTCAGGCAGGCTAATCACTTAGGAGAACACCTCTCTCCTTCATGTGATACTGGGGCCAGAGCTGGAGCCAAAGGACTGGCTTGCCCAGGTGGGTCTTCTTTCCTCTCTTTTCTCCATCTGTTCTCTCTAGGCCCTAGACCTGTTTACTTGATGCCCAAGTGTGGATATATATGACCTGCTTCTGAGTTTTACAGGAGCTACCAGCCAAGTGTTTGCCTTTAGTGAGGTGAGACCCTGAAGTTGGCCTTTTGGGAAATGCAGGAAATAGTCACTCCATGACGACTCTGAGAGAAGAACCACATTCACTGAGAGATGGACATGAGATTTGGGTTCCAAGGTTGGAAGGTTATGGTGTGGATATGAGGTGACCGCCCACAACCTCTGTCTTATTGCTGGTAGTGAAAAGATCAGAATGTGAGCTGCAAACACATCAGTCATCCTCGTCAGAATGGACTACCTGGGTGGCACCTGTAGGTGGGTAACGAGTGCCTGGGGACACTGTCATTGTCCCCCAGCCCCTCTTGACTTTCTATCTTATTCCTGCCCACCAAGACCTACACCTGCTGCCTCCACCTACATTTCACCTTGGGGATTTGCCTCGCCTGAGACCCAGCGTTAGAAAGTTGGATGGCCATGTACTGACCCTCTGAAACTATCAGTCAAGATGAAATTTTTCATTCTAGGTGGTTCTTCATGCAGTTTGTTCAGAGAGATGGGTTCATTAAGTTCACTGAACTTGTTGTATTGATGACATCTCAACTAAGCAGTTAAATAGATAAATAGATGGTTGTTAAAATAATGACAGGTGAATGACAGATTACAAACAGAGAGACCTGTGTTTGATTATACACATGCAGACACAAACATATGGAGAGAAGAGAAAGGCAGGTAAGAAATGAAAGTGATAGAAGACAGAAAGATGATAGACAGATGACGGATAGACTCAGCCAGAGTTCAGCAGCCTTGGTTGAGGCTCTGGTATCTGTAGGACCCACAGGTGGAGGGCTGCCTGCTTCATAATTGTGGACTTGTTTGAACCTGCCACAATGCCTTGGCATCCCAAGAATGGCTTCTGCCACTTTTTCCCATGCGTTGAACACCTAGATCCCCAAGTCTCCTGCTCACAGAATGGCTGGGTATAGTCCCAGGCCAGGCCTGGCTCAACCTCATCTTCAAGGACCTGAGGATAGAGCTGGGCTCCAGCTCCCACGAGTGTGTGACTTGCCCTTTTCCTGTTCCTGCCTGTGCTGTGGGCCGCCTGCTTCTTCCTAGGTCCATTCTCAGGTCCCATGCTAGGTCCCACTCAGGGGACACGTGTGAGGAGTGAGCAGTGTCCTCTGTGCACAGAGACCAGCTGTGCTGTGGGTTTCCAGGTTAGTAGGAGAGTCACAGCAAATTCATTTGTGGGATGAGCTGAGATGAGGCTTATGGTGGGCACCAGAGGCTCTGAGCCTCATCGGAACTGGCATTTGGGGTCGTGGTTGTGAGATGCGAGGAGCTTTGAGCTCCCTACCATCCCAGGAGCCAGGAGAAGCCCCACTGCCCTGCAGACACCCAGGGTGACTCCAGACACTGCCATGGACCTTGGTAGGAGCAGAACAGCAGGAGGACCTTGTGGACCCACTTCCACAAGCAGGATGCTATGTGCCCAGGGAAACCTCAGGCAATGACTGACCAGGGTGTGGAGAGCTCATCAGGGTGAGAGCAGGTGGAGATGTGGCCAAGGGAGGAGGGCAGGTGGGCAGTCACCAGGAGAACCATGTTGTCAATGGATGATTCTGATGACAGCTAAGGACACTGTGTGGGAGGCTGAGCAGCAGACACAGGTTTCCATTTCAGGTGTGTGTGTTTGAGTGTGTGTGTGTGTGTGTGTGTGTGTGTGTGAGATTTCTGAGAAATCATAGTATGTGTGTGTGTGAGGTCTCTGGTAGGTCCGTGTATGTGTGTGTGTGGACTCTGGGAAGTCCTAATGTGTGTGTACTTGTGTGTGTGTGTGTGTGTGAAATTCCTGGGAGGTGATAATGCGTTTGTGTGTGTTTGTGAGATTCCTGGGAGGTGCTAACTCATGTGCGTGAATGTGTGGGTGTGCCTTGGTTCCTATAAGGTCAAAATTTGTGTATGTGTCTGAGGTTTCTAGGGTTCCTAAAGTAAGTGTGTTTGTGTGGTGTGTGCATGTGTGTGAGCTTCCTAGGAAGTTGTAATGTATGTGTTTTTGTGTGTTTTTCGTGTGTGAATTTCCTGAGTGGTGCTAATTCATATGTGTGTGTGTGTGTGTGTGTGTGTGTGTGACAGAGAGAGAGAGAGAGAGAGAGAGAGAGAGAGAGAGAGAGAGAGAGACATCTCTAGGTATTTCTATTCCTTGTGTGTGTATGTGTGTGTGTTTCTTAGGTTTTTGGGAGGTCCTACTGTATTTGCACACATATGTGTGTGTGTGTGTGTGTGTGTGTGTATGTCTGAGGTCCCTGGGAGGTTCTAATGCATGCATGTGTGTGTGTGTGTGTTTGTGTGTGTATCTGAGTTTCCTGGGACGTCCTAAATTGTGTGTGTGAGGTTACTAGGAGGTCCTACATTGTGTGTGTGTGTGTTTGGTGTGTGTGCATGTGAAGTCTCTAGGAGGTCCTAATGTGTGTGTGTGTGTGTGTGTGTGTGTGTATGTGTGTGTGAGGTCTCTAGAAGTTCCTAATATGTGTGTGTGTGTCTGTGTGTGTGTGTTGTGTGTGTGTGTCTGAGGCTCTCTGGGATCCTGGGATCAACTCTGGAAGATGAGGCTGCACAATGGTGAGAGCTTACACCTGCCTGCCCTGGGGAGGTGTGAGTCCAGGTCAGTGTGTAAAGAGCCCCTGGCAGGATCGTAGGTGTGATGGGTCGAGGTGCCTGAGAGCCTGCTGAGCTCTCCCCATGTGGCTCCTCTTCAGCTGCTCAGAGACTGGCTGGCTGGAGCAGGAGGCAGGCCTGGAACTCAGGGACAGCAATGTGACACATAGGAGAATCTGCCTTCCAGGGGTCTCACCCATCCAGACACACAACACACAAAACACCCAGACACACATACACACATAATACAAAAACATCCATGTGCACATGGACACATGGATTCACACAGCTACTGTGCAGTCAGGACTGAGATCTGTGGAGAAGGACATGACTGACCTCATAAGACAACATCAGGGGAAGAATTGAGGCAGATAAGAGCCTCAATTCCCCGTGTTGGAATCAATGGACACCCAGATCAGGTGGAGAGAAACCACTCACTCATCTCCAAGCCTGCTCTGAAGGTGGCACCTGAGCTCCCTGTGTGCTGAGCAATCCGTGCTGGCTCTAGGGACCCTGCAGGGAAGTTTGTGTCTGGGCTCACACTGAGGTCCCCTCACTGTGTCTCTGGCACAGTAATAGGTGACTGTATCTTGGGTGGACAGGGAGCTGAGCTGCAGGAAGATCTGGTTCTTGGACATGTCTCTGGAGATGGACACTTGGCTCTTGAGGGATGGGCTGTAGTTAATGCTACCATCGTACCATATGCACCCTATCCACTATAGCCCCTTCCCTGGGGGGCTGATGGATCCATTGCTATTAGTAACCACGTCTTGTGATGGAGTAACCAGACACAGCACAGGTGAGGGACAGGGTCTGTGAGGGCTTCACCAGGCCAGGTCCTGACTCCTGCAGTTGCACCTGAACCTGGGGACAAGGAAAGGGAGACCCTGTCAGTCACCTGCAGTCACCATCTCCCTGTGGACCCAGCTCTGACACTGGGGACACTCACTGTGGGGAGCTGTGACCACGCACAGGAGGAGACCCAGCAGCCTCATCTTCTAGACCACACAGGCATTTCCAGAGAGCTCAGCCCTGTGTGAGCTGAGAGCTGGGAGCTCCCAGGCCCCAGAAGGGCATTTGAACCCAGAGCAGGAGGAGTAATTTGCATGAGGCTGAGGCCAGGGTGCCTTCTGAGATGTGTCCCTCTCTTGAACTGAAGTGGATATTTACGTGTGACAGGAGAGCCGTTGGTTTAGGGGGTGCTGGAAGGCTGTCACAAGACAGCACTGACTTACTCAGTCTTTGTTTTTAGAGACAATGCTATAAGACCATGTCTAGAGACAACGCTAAATACCATGCCTGGAGAGGATGCTAAAGACCATGCCTGGAGACAATGCTAAAGACCAAGTCTGGAGACAATGCTAAAGACCATGCCTGGAGACAATGCTAAAGACCATGCCTGGAGAAGATGCTAAAGACCATGCCTGGAGACAATGCTAAGGACCATGCCTGGAGACAATGCTAAAGACCCTGCCTGTAGACAATGCTAAAGACCATGCCTGGAGACAATGCTAAAGACCATGCCTGGAGACCATGCTAAAAACCATGCCTGGAGACGATGCTAAGGACCATGCCTGGAGACGATGCTAAAGACCATGCCTGGAGACGATGCTAAGGACCATGCCTGGAGATGATGCTAAGGACCATACCTGGAGACGATGCTAAGGACCATGCCTGGAGACGATGCTGAGGACCATGCCTGGAGACGATGCTAAGGACCATGCCTGGAGACGATGCTGAGGACCATGCCTGGAGACGGTGCTAAAGACCATGCCAGGAGACAATGCTAAGGACCATGCCTGGAGACAATGCTAAGGACCATGCCTGGAGACAATGAGAATGATGACTTCCGGGCATCTCACAAGCTGCCAAGAACACACCAAGCTCAAGCTCAAAGGAGTAAAGGTGAAAATTCTCTCGAGAAGAGACCAGTAGGGCAGCTTTCTTACACAAGGGGACCCAGGAAGTTTTTCAATGTGCTCAGCCACCCAGACCCTCAGAAGCTGCTGCAGCCAGGGCCCCTGCAGGCTTGGCTACTGTACAAGATAGCAGCAGAACTTGGTGTCGACCATGTGGTGCTGGTTATGAAGGATTGCAGGGTGCTGGAGTTACGGCGTCATGGAGGCTTCCACCAGGATTTCAGAGGAAGGCCTGGGAGGCCAGGCAGGTGTACAGGGTACAGTACCTGTTGTCACACCCAAGAATTCAACGTGTGGGGATGTGAGGAGGAAGTCGACGCTGTGGTGGAAACTCCTGAGATTAAATACACCAGTAACGTGGGACACAGTCCTGAGAAAACAGCAAAAATTGAGCAGAAACAAGCCAACAGGAAGGACTCGTGGGCTGCAAGACACAAGGCCACAGGGATGGAGCTACACACATGACATTGGAGAGAATATCAAGATGCCACACACCTCAAATACTGGACATCCAACTATGGGAAGTGTTTGCCCAGTTTGATTTCAGTCCTGCTTTGGTTCTATCCCTTCCTTCTATGCTCCTAGTTTTGTAAATGGAAATGTTTACTCAGTACCTTTATGTGTTGGATATTTTTAAATTGCTTTTAATGTTACAGGAGATCTCCAGGCGAGAATGCCTGAGCTCCAGAGGAATCTGTGGACTTGAACTTTGAGCAATCTCAGCACTGCTGAGACCATGGGCACTCTGGAAAATGGACAAGGCATGATTTCCTTGTGAGATGGTTGTGAGTTTTGGGAGTCAGGAGCAGAACTTTATGGTTTGGATGTGAACTGTCCCACAAATGCTCCCAAGTGAGACAATGCAGGACAGTTCAGAGGAGAAGTGATTGGGTTGTAAGAGTCTTACCCCAATCAGTGAGTGAATCCCATGTGGGATGAACTGAAGTGGGATGTTGTGGCTGGAGGAAATTGGAATTAGGGCATGACTTTGGGGTGTCTGTTCTGAGTCTGGAGAGTGTAGACTCACTGCTTACTGATCACCCTGATGTGAGTTTCTTCCTTCCACCACCTCCTATACCATGATGTTCAGCCTCATCTCGAGCCTCAAGGAATGGAGCAGCCTTCTATGGACTGAGACCTCTGAAATCATGAGGCCTCAAATAAACATTTCCTCCTGAAATTTTTCTTGTCAGATCCTTTAGACAGATCAGTGAAAAAATGTGACTAAAACACTCACAAATGAAATCGTTTACACAAAGAGAAAAACAGCTGAGAGGAATTGCTGGGAACCAGAAGAGGGATTAGGAGGTAGAGAAGGGGATTGAGGGTGAGGTTGAGGGCAGGAGACGGGAGGGAGGAGGAACGAAACTGACCAGGCTACCCTGTGTACCTGCAGGAGGTGCCAGTGTGAATGTCCCTTATGTTCTCTAAATGGCACTAAGTAAAACACACACACACACACACACACACACACACACACAAACAAACAAAGGCCCACAAACCCTGCCCCAAGACACACAAACACACACACACACACACACAAGATCTGTTGGACAAAAAAGAAAAAAGGGCAAAGAGGAAAAGAGTAAAGAGCAGGGAGAGGAAGTGGCAGGGATGGAAGAGGAGGAGGTCCTACTCCATGACTGTGCAGTTACGTCAATTGAAATGCTATATCATCCATGATTATGAGGCACGATGAAAAAGGAAGTATAAAGTGAAAACCCAATTGTTCTCTTCAGATACACTACCAATTAGTACAGAACACGTCCACAGAGCTCCCCTGGGAAGCTGGTACATGGAGAGGCCCAGATGCTGGAATCTGCCCTCAACCCCTCTGCACCTGCTCCTGGGTGACCCTGAGCTCCCTGTGTGCTGAGCGCCCCCTGCTGGCCCTGGGCACCCTGCAGGGAGGTTTGTGTCTGGGCTCACACTGAGGTCCCCTCACTGTGTCTCTGGCACAGTAATAGGTGGCCGTGTCCTCGGCTCTCAGGCTGCTCATTTGCAGGTACAGCGTGTTCTTGGAGTTGTCTCTGGAGATGGTGAACCGGCCCTTCACAGAGTCTGGGTAGTAGGTGCTACCACCACCACTGCTAATTGCTGCAACCCACTCCAGCCCCTTCCCTGGAGCCTGCCGGACCCAGTCCATCCAGTAGCTACTGAAGGTGAATCCAGAGGCTGCACAGGAGAGTCGCAGGGTCCCTCCAGGCTGCACCAGGCCTCCCCCAGACTCCACCAGCTGCACCTCACACTGCACACCTGCAAACACAGAGGCAGCCTGGTCAGGACACTCACTCATCCACTCTTTCTCTCACTCCTGTCCACTCACACACTCAGGATCTCTGTTCTCTATTAATCACCTTTGAAAACAGCCACAAGGAAAACCCAGCTGAGCACACAGTCCATGGTGAGCAGCCTGTGTTGAGTCCTGACCACTGAGTGGGATGAGCTGGAGTCCAGGGCTGGGCTCCTGTGCAGAGCTGCAGGGTCAGGGTGGCTGGTTTTCATGAGCAGAGGGAGGCCCTATTTGCATGTCCTCCTGCTCTATAGCAGCTCTGGGTGGAGGCCCAGGCAGAGCAGCCCTGAGAGCAGGTGGGAGTGACATGGGCAGCCACGTTCCCTTAAGGCTGCTGCTCTGTCACCTCAGCATGTCCTTGTGGTCCCAGAATAGTGAGACAATTCACATCCTTGGCCAGGCCACCTGGATTCCCCTAGGGCTGGCAGAGTGACTTCCTGGCCTGTCAGGGTCGTCTCTGCCATGACCACGTGGGGGAGGAAAGGGTTAACTGGAGGATGGTGGAGGATTTTTATTTCCCAAAACACTTACCTACTCAATGACCACACAAGAGACAGTACCTTATTTGTGAGAGAGGGACGTGTGACAGGTCTGGCCATACCAGCTCTGCCCTCTTCAGAACCACGGAGTCACCCAACTCTGCTTTATTCATAATATGCAGGTAAAAGGGGCAAGAGCAGCAGGAGCTTCTTCTGTGATGGACAAGATAGGGTTGAGTCAGGGGAGCCATGCACTTAGGGGGAAATTCCAGAAGGAGACAGGGAAACACTCCCAGGCAGCACCACCTACTTCCCTGCAGTTCCTAGAAGCCAGGCCTCTGCGTCCCGTGGCTCAACCTAGTCAGATTCTGCTAAATAAGGAGGCTCCCCACACTGGCATGCTGAGTCCCCAGTGTGATCCCAGCCCCACTCCGGGCATCCAGCCCAGCTGCCCCTCTCTGCCTCCTGCCTTCCTGCCATGTGGTGGAGCAGCCTGAGGAAGCCCTGGGCAGGAACAGCACCTTGAGGTCTGCATCCTGGTCTCCAGAACCTGCTGCAGTGCAGCTCTCTCATTGCACATCATCAGCCTCTGGAGCTGCTCAGAGCCCCACAGCCTGGATCAGCTCACACTGGAGCTGGTGACAGAAGTAGTCACAGTAAACAGCTAAGGATGCAGCCCTGGACTGGGTAAAGTGTCTGTGCCAGGGTGATCTGTGTGCTGGAATCGTCTCTCCAGCAGCAAACCTGGCAGCACCCATGTGGCTGACTCTGCAGGCACACAGGTGCCAATGCTGCCGAGGTGAGTCCTCTTCCATCTGTGTCCAGAGGAAAACCTGGGTGGCCCTGGGGCTCAGGAAGAGCTTTGTCACAGGTGCAGCCCCTACAAAGAGTCCCTGGGGTCATGGCTAGTGGAGCCTGGAAGCAAGGCCCATTATGGACCCACCACTCTAGGTCTACCAGCTGCAGGGCCAGCTAGGAGAGCAGTAGGCAAGAGACTCCAACCTCTGCAGCACAGCCTGGGTGAGCAGAGACATGGGGTGGACCAGCCTGAGGACTGGGGTCAGGACCACTGTCCAGTGTGCACAGCAGGTGGGACCTGGATGCCAGGGGTGACCATTAGTGGTGATGTGGAGAGTAAGCTGTCCACAGAGGAGTTGAACCTTAGCCTAGGAGAATGGCGTCCTGTCCCTCCTGACCATGGGCATGGACCTGGAGCACATGGACCTAGCTGACCTAAGTCAGGAAGAGGGAGGCCATCACCACCCCAGCATCATGTGGGGAAGCTACTGCATCAGCCTCCTGGACAGAGAGAGGACCAGTGACCCCTGGAGATGGGAAGGTGCAGGGAGGGTGAGGGTGGGGTGGGTGGTGAGGACCAGGTGCAGAGAGGGCCTTGTCCTGGTGCCCTGCAGCTCACATGCACCTGTGACCACAGCCAGGCTGTGCTTCACAGTGACTGCAGCCCAGCATCTGGGGGATCCCAACACCAGGGAGGGACAGGTGATGAACAGCTGGTGTGCACAGCCTGGGTCCATCATGTCCCCCTCACCCATGTGTCAGGGTGCTGTCCTCTGCCTCACAAGGACTGGGTTTCAGTGTGACTATGAAAATACAGCTGGAATGGCCAGATGTGTGTATGATGGAGAGAGAGGCTGACGTTCTTAGTGACGTTGATGATCACACACCATCTCCTTTGAAAGACAAAACACAGCACATCTTTGTTTACTTGGTTCCTTCAAATACATTCAACTCTACAATCCTTAATCTAACCTACTTAACTATGTGCAGATACTGTTCTCAGAAAAGCACAATAAACAATCCCATACAGACTCCCTGACAATGAGAGCCACTGTGTTCAGTGAGCATCATCACAGCATCCACCAGGATCAGGAAGGGGCTGAGTGAGGCCCCAGAGCCCGTCCTGAGGTTTCATTGAGGCAAAGGGGAGAGAAACCAAACCGCTGGGGAAAGGTAGCCCCTGGGAAAATGCGTTTTGATATCTGATGCAACATGCATTTTGTTCAATTAAACACACACAAAATTTTGTAGGAGGTACTCTTATTAGGCTCATGAACTTAAGCCTTCCAAGACGTTCAGCAGAGGAAATCAATGCATTTTTACTTTGTCAGAAGAAAAACCGAATATAAGTTGAGAAGATGATGGTAGGTACAGGAATTCAGAAGAACGAGACAGGAAGCGACTTCTGTGCTTTGCATCTGTCCATCCACCTCTGAACATGAGGAGAGGCAGAGGAGGCAGGAACTGAACCACTGGGGAAAGTGAGCCCCTGGGACAATTCTGTCTTTGTTCAGGTGCAATATTCATGTTGTTCACTAAAATACCACAAGCTGTCTATATTTGATTGTTATTCAGTTACTTCTCTGGTCATCAGAGGACTGGAACAAAGGAAAATCAGTTTTTTACATTTAATATGAAGAAAAATAGAAAATGAAATGAAGAGATGATACCACATAGAAAAATTTCAGGAAGACAAGAGAGGCAGGAAGCAACTTCTCTGCTATAAAGTTATGTTTATATGATTGTGAACGTGTCAAAGTGAACAACACAAACTTACATAGCTATAAGACACAATTAGAGAATTAAAATGATAAATATGAAACTGAACTCTCACTTGGTAACATGGAAGTTTACATGGACTCAGTGCTGCAGCTCTCAACACAGGTTGTGAAAACACATGGAGTGATTTAATTGTACGGCATGAACCAGGACCAGCTTAGGACACTCTGGGTATACAGATTGCTGATGCCCATCCTCACCCAGACTGGAGCTGGACTCTCAGGACAGCTGGGCACTGACGTGAGCAGGAACAGAGCCCAGGGCGTCCCTCTCTGTGACCCTGCAGTCCAGCCACAGGGCTGGAAAGTGAGTCAGGCTGAAGCTGCCTCTGCCCAGCAGCCAGGGGTCCTGGGCTTCTCAGACTTGAGGTCACTTTGCAGCAACATGGGGATCAGAGTGGTCCTGTGCACAGAGTGTGGTCAGGGTCCCGAGCACTGGCAGAGCCGACCTGCAGCTCCCACAGTCCATGCAGAGCTGACCACCCTCCCTCCTGGGACTTTACACAGGCAGCCCTTTCTCTCCAAGACCTTGCTCAGGTCACCCCTGTCCACAGGCCATGCCCAGCTGCAAGAGGAGTGGGTGTCTCCACCCTTTGGAGTCCTAGGTGTGGGGTGTGGGTGTCCAGAGCCTCATCATGAGGGGTGGACACTCACACACACCAAAGCTCACTCTGAACATACACATGTCTCTTTATCTGACCAGGTTTAGGGCCTGTGGTCAGCATTTCTTAGCTCTGTCCTTGGACATTTGGATCATTTAATTCCACTCTGAGGGTGTTGTGCTGTGATGGCAGGAGGTTTGGCAGCCTCAATGGTCTCTAACTACAACCACCCTAGGGTTGTCCCACCTTAACATGGGGAGCACACACTGCCTGCAGACCTTGTCAAAGGTCCCAGGAGTGGAAGGCTCTGCACGTGTAGGATCCAGGAAGACGTGTGGACTGTGGCCTGACAATGTCTGGAAGACCCTGGGTGGACTGGGAATGGGAAGGCAGTCATGGGAAGGGGACAGGGACCCCCTGAGCATGGAGGGTAAGACCTGGCATCAGAAGTTCATAAAGTTCCCTGAGCATGGTGAGCTCACCTGGAGCCCAGGTACTCAGGAGGCTGAGGCAGGAGGACAGCTTTCCAAGACCAGCCTGGGAATCTGGGGAGAAGCTGTGTCAAAATGAGATGCAATCAGGGCTGGGATGGGGCTCAGTGGAGGAGCACCTGGACTCAATCTCACTGCTGAAAACACATGTTGGTAAAGTCCACTTTAAAGGCACTGTCAGGAAATGTCATTGAAAAACAAAATCAAACCTTCACAAATGAAATTGTGGGGTCTGTGCTGACAGAATTGCAGACCAGCCTGAACTAGACAAGAAGAACCTTTCTGAGGGTCTGAGAGAGGAGAGAACTCGAATATCTCCATGGAAGGTGGTGTCAGGACAGGTGCTGGCTGGGGAGGAACCTCAGGAACCAGGTGAACTGCTCTCTCCTCCCTCTGCACCTGCTCCTGGGTGACCCTGAGATCCCTGTGTGCTGAGCGCCCCCTGCTGACCCTGGGCTCCCTGCAGGGAGGTTTGTGTCTGGCTCACACTGAGGTCCCCTCACTGTGTCTCTGGCACAGTAATAGGTGGCCGTGTCCTGGGTGGTCAGTTCAGCTGCAGGGAGAACTGGTTCTTGGACGTGTCTCTGGAGATGGACGCTCGGCTCTTGAGGGATGGGCTGTAGTAAGTGCTACCACCATAACATATGAGCCCCGTCCACTCCAGCCCCTTCCCTGGGGACTGATGAATCAACTGCCAGTAGTAATAGCTGGTTGTGATGGAGAATCCAGACACAGCACAGGTGAGGGACAGGGTCTGTGAGGGCTTCACCAGGCCAGGTCCTGACTCCTGCAGCTGCACCTGGCACAGGACACCTGGGGACAAGGACAGGGAGACCCTGTCAGTCACCTGCTGTGACACCCTCCAAAGAGGCCCAGCTCTGACACTGGGGACACTCCCCTTGGGGAGCTGTGACCAGGCACAGGAGAAGACCCAGCAGCCTCATCTTCTAGACCACACCTGCCTTCCCAGAGAGCTCAGCCTGTGTGAGCAGAGAGCTGTGAGCTCCCACAGCGCAGAGGGCATTTGAACCCAGAGCAGGAGGAGGAATTTGCATGTGGGTGAGGCTCTTCTTATATCTGGAGAGGCTGAGGTCAGTGTGTCCAGGTCCTTAGTGCTCCTGAGATGTGTCCCTCTCTTGAACCCAAGTGAAGCTTTACCTGTGACAGGAGAGCAATTGGTTTAGTGGGGCTGGAAGGCTGTCAGAGGAGGTGCCCACCTTCCTGAGACCAGCACTGCCTCCTCCCGCCCTCCCTCCCTGGACCTCTGATGATCTCAGAGTGGCAGGAACTTGCCTATCATGCAGGAGACCCCAGGTTCAACTCCCAGCCCTGAAGGAAGAGCCCTCAATGGTGACTGAACAAGAGCAGATGGCTGAGGATGGTTTTCCCCATTTCCAGGAAAAGAGTCCTCCCTTTTTTTTCATGAATATTACTTCTCTTATCTCGGTGAAAATTGGGGGTTACAGACTGGGCAGGAGAGGAGGGAGCAGGGACTAAGAAGACGAGGGGCTACCTGCTGTGTGTCCACTGCCCGCCCTCCACCCTCTGACCCGCTTGTCTTCCTGACTGTTCTGTCAATACCTGTGGACAGCGGTGGACTGGAATCTGCCCTGAGCTCTCCTCTCATCTGTCTTGCCCTCTGGTCTCCACCATGAGAGGACAGCATGGGTGAGTCAGGGCCAGGGTGAGGGTCCTGGGAACAGAGGCAGCTCTCACCTGCAACCTGACGCTGAGAGCCACTGGGTCCACCAAGAGCAGCAGAGCCAGGCTGACAGCAGACAGGGAGGACATGCAGGGCAAGCTGGGTCAGGAGGGAGGCCCAGGGCTTCTTCCTTGAGCAGCATCACTGCAGTGAGAACTGCCCTGCCCACAGCACCATCATTTGGAGGACACAGTGGACACTCTCCTTAGTCAGGGGTGTTCACTGAGAGGACAAGTGTAGGTGCTGACCTCTTGATGAGGATTCAGGAACTGATCTCCTGCCTAACTGAGTGAACACAACCTACTAATGAGACATGTAGGCACCTGTCCTTATTCACTGTGGTGTTGACCATGACCTCACTGCAAACCCTGAACCTGCAGACACCCTCCTCCTGGTCCTGGGGAGGCTCAGGGAAGAGCTTGCTGGTCTCCATATTCCACCAACTGGGAATCCATGGGTGCCCTGTGGTTGAAGTCTCCAATTTCTAGAATGTCACCTGATTTAAAAGCTGGTCCTGCTGTCTAACCAAATCGGAGACATTTTCAGATGATCCCACCTCCTGAATGTGGAACTCTGGACCCTCTATGTGACTCTTTCCCTTCCTCACCTGGGCCAGGTGTGAGCCAGTGGTCTCCAGCAGCCTGCTCTTCATAAGGCCCTGCTGAGGTAATGTGCCCATGCACAGCCTTCACCTCAGCCTCACTGTGACTGACTCCTGCATTTCTGTTATGATCAAGGTTTCATGGATCCAATATACTGTCTGTGTGCCTCAGCCCTGCCCTCTACCCTCTGCCCTTGCATTTGGGAAACCTTTAAAAATCATCAAAAGAACACAGAGGGCTGGGGAGAAAGTTCAGTTGGTAGAGTGCTTGCCTTGTCAGCACAAGGCCCTGGGTTCCATCCCCAGCACCAAAAGAAAAAGACATGAAAGAACACAGCTACAGTGCACAGACTGCAGGGAACGTGTCCCTCCTTTAGTACTAAAAAAAAGCATTAGTTCACAGGACAAGACAGAAACAAGAGGACAGGGTGGACGGATCCTACTGGGCATGGGGATCTGGGAGGGAAGTTCCTTCCAGGCAGTTCATGTCCATGGACAACTGCACAAATACAACTACTGTGAACTTGAATTTGATCTGGCTCCAGGGCTGAGGAGGTCTTGCTGTAGAAGTCTGGACCAGGTCACACTTCACATTCTTGTCCATGTTCCTGTGATCCTGCTTCAAACAAAGTTGTGGCTCCTCCTCCATCTGCACAATGTAAGAGGAAGGAGTTACATAATACTGAAAAGTGCCCTCAGCCTTACTGTTATCCTCATCATGGCTCAGAACGTAAGGTTGAATTTCAGAAATATGTGAAACATCACAGGAATCTGAATCTAGTAGAGAAAGCAAAATATTATTTACTGAAATTAAGATTGATACACATTAAGAAGTGCAATTAGAAGACTAGAGGAATTCCTGAGATGAAAAAAAAAGCACAATATACACAACAAAGTCTTCCCAGGACATTCTTCACCTTGTCCTGGGACTGAGATTTGAAGCTGGTGGTCCTGATCTCCCTGCTGGTCCTGAGGGCCCTGTACTGCTCCTGCCTGTTCCCTCCTGCTCCTGAGGGTCCCTCCTGCATCTGAAGTTGCTGCTGATCTTGAGCTCTTCCTGCTGGTCCTGGGTTCTTCCTTCTTGTCTTGATCACCATGTGGCCCTGAGTTCTTGCTGCTCCTGAGTCTCTTGCTCTTCCTGAGCTCCCTCTGCTGATCCTAAGTGCTCTCCATAGGTCTTGATCTCACTGCTGATTCTATGTACACTTAACTGGTTCTTAGGTCCTGTTAGTGGTCCTGAATCTATTTCTGCTCCTGAGCTGCACCTGCACGTCTTGGCCTCACCTGTTGATCCAGGAATCATTGCTTGTCTTCAAATGCCCTGTTGGTCCTCAGCTCCTCCTGCCTCTTGAATATCCCCCTTCAGGTTCCAGGTCCCTGCAGGTCCTCAGCTCCACCTGCAGGCTGGTGAGTGACTGGGCTCACACTGAGTTCCCTCACTGTGTGTCTCCCACTTGAATACACAGCTGTTTGCTCAGGTTTCTTGCTGGTGAGTTGAGTGCTAATAAAACCTGGCTCTTGGAAGTGTCCCTGGTGCTGCTGACACTGTACCAATACAAGTCCCAACATCTGCAGGTGCAACTGACAAAGGGAACCTGGGAAAAAGTACCAGCTTGTGCTCAGGAACATTAAGGAACATTGAACACTGGCAGGGACTCAGGACCAGTTGTGTAATGGTATCTGCTTCCACCAATAACTGTCCTTCTAACCCTCTCCAGGCCCTTCCCTGGAGGCTGCAGATCCAGCTCACACCATAGCTGGGTAAAGAGAATCCAGACACAGCACAGGTGAGGGACAGGGTCTATGAGGGCTGAAGATGGCCAGGTTCTGACTCCTGCAGCTGCACCATGGACAGGACACTGGAGGAGAGGGACAATTACCTTTAGTCACTCACACCAGAAGCTGGATGCTCCTTCCATCTCCTGAAATCCCTGGACTCTCACACATAGCAGGGAGGAGGGCAGCCCCACGACTTCCATGCTGCAAAGAACACCCCATGAGAAGGACCCAGGGCTGCTCAGCCAAGATTGGGCTTTCAAACTGAGACTGGGGCTGCTTTGCCTGTGGGAGGCCTAGTATACAAGTGGGGAGCAAGTGACAGGGCAACCATGTTTCCCAGGGAGTGTGCTGGCCTCTGCTGCTCAGAGGCAGCGGGAGACAACCTCAGGGTCCTCCTTGCTTCCTGCCTGGTCCTCCTACTGCAGCCATCAGCAATGGGAATGTCAGTGTTCAGGGGTTGGCCGCACCACACTTAGGGGTGTTTCCTGGAGGAGGGCACAGCCATGCAGAGGGAGGAGACATAGGTGGCATCCTCAGGTCCTTTTCTCTGTGCTGTGAACTCCATGGGAGGTTTTGGGGTGAGGCAAGGCAGAGGGTACCATGGGCCTTTCTTGGGATGGAGATGCGAGAACCAAAGACAGCCTGTTCCCACTCAGGCAGCTATTGGCCTCCTGCCTTAAATATCTTCCTATCCTTGACCTCACCCTTGACTGAGGTGCTCCTAGACCTCCAGATATTGCTGTCTCCAGGTCTCACAGCATCTGGGTCTGTGAAGTGTCTCTGGGTCCTTGTGAGTCAGTCTCAGCCTGGCCCTGGTTAAGTCACATCAGGGCTCCTCATGGCCCTCTGTGAAGGCTGGAAGTCAGTGCTGTTTGGACCATGGCCCTAGTGGGCAGGAGGCTCTGAGATCCTCACTTACCTTGCCCAGCAGGCTCAGGGCCTGATAATGCAACAGGTGTCTGGAGTCTGCACTGGAGATTCCCTTCCAGCTCTGCAGCCTGCCTGTGTCCATGATAACTGAGCTGAGACCAGGAGCAGGGCCATGAGGACAGGTGCAGAGCCTGTGGGTGCTGGGGCATCCCCATGTCCCCTTCCCTGTCCTCCAGTGAAAATCACATGAGCTGAGAGAGGAGACCCTGCCCTGCAGCCCTGCAGCCCTGTGAGGACCCCAGTCTCTGGCCCATGCTCAGCTCTGGGAACTGCACTGGTCCAGACGACAAAGCAGCCCAGCTCCCTGTCCTCACCCAGCACAATGTCATGTGCTCCCTGTCAGGAATTCAAGGCAGGAGGAGGACCACATGTGAGGTAATGTGAGTGGTGTTTTCTCTGTGCTTTCCCAGGGTGCTGTGTTAACAGATTTAGAAATGCAGGTTTTGCTGTAAACTTGAGCCAACACAGAGAGGAATTGTGAGCATGGTGAAATTCTTTACCTCAATCAGTGAGGACAATGTATACACCAAGGTTTTAAATGAACTCAGCATGAACCCAAGGCCCTGGGTTCAATCCCCAGCACTGCAGAAAAAAAATTTAGATAGAGGGATCAAAACGTTATTTCAAAAACACACAGAAGGAGTAGTGGTGGGTCACTGTGTGCAACAGCTCATATCTGACAAGTAGCAGATGAGATTTGGGTTTTGCTCTCACCCTGGAGAGAATGCTGACCTGACCCTCCTCCCATTCCCAGGTGGACACATTTTGTGACATTGTCAGAGCACATAGTGTGCATGACCCCACACTTGGTGGAGCTGGGCTCCCTCATGCTGGAGCAGACTGTGGGTGGGGACTCTCAAGGGCACAGGGATGCCCTGGCCTGTGAACTCCTGACTGATGTCAGTCATGTGCAGGACAGGGAGGGGCAGAAAGAGCAGTGCAGGAGAGCTGGGGCTCTGCAGTTTGTCCAGGAGAGCAGCACGTTTGTGGTGCTGCCCAGGAGCTGTAGCCAGGGGGGTGTGGCCAGCAGCTCCACAGAGGGCAGCTTTGCACCCAGAGGATGGAAGGTGGTCTTGGATCCCAGGAATCAGAAAGGCCCAGCTTCACCAGCTCAGAGGCAGAGATGAAAATATGAAAGTCACCCAGGACAGGGCATGTGGGAGAGAGCCCTGGGGTGCCTGGCCCTGCACTGC
This sequence comes from Sciurus carolinensis, assembly GCF_902686445.1. Classification (NCBI taxonomy): domain Eukaryota; kingdom Metazoa; phylum Chordata; class Mammalia; order Rodentia; family Sciuridae; genus Sciurus; species Sciurus carolinensis. The sequence continues at coordinate 246,639 of NW_025920172.1, read as the reverse complement.
CAGGCATGGTCTCCCCTGTTCACCCAGCAAGGTGCTCAGAGGTCCCCAGTCATGGCTCAAGGGAGGCCAGGACCTGCTCCCTGCTGAGGCCACCTTGTCATCAGCCTCCCCATGCTGGCTTTGCAAGCAGAGGGCAAGAGGGTCAGGGTCACACAGGTTCCACCAAGACTTGAAGGAAGGCCAGGGAGGCCAGATGGGGTGTCAGGGTCAGAGTCCTGCTGGCAGCCCTGGCAGGGTGAGGCCTGGAGCTGAGATGAAGCAGGGCTGCTGTGGATACCCAGGAGCAGAGAACCAGCAGTGAGCAGGGCTGGTCCAGGAAGCTGCAGGCCACAGACCAGGCTCCATAAGAGGGAGGACAGGGCTGTGTCCAGCTGGGCTGTGTGGAGGGGCTGCTCTGACCCTCACCCATCCCTCACTGCAGTGACCCTGAGGACAGACATGGACACAGGTGTTCAGTGTATGTCCTGCTGGGCTCTAGTCCTTTTCAACTGGTCTGTGTCTTTTCTTCTCACATGGGAATATTTGCTCCTGATCTAGAACATTGGGTAAGGAACTCCTGTTTGATTTTTAAGGCACACAGGGCAGTTTTCCCTCAATTTTTTGGAGTCCTTGGACTGGACTTCTGAACTCTGCTAGAGCATTTCCTTTAGGCACTGAAAGATTAGGACTGAATGTGTTCTGCATCATGAGAGGGAGTGAGATCTTTGTGTTCAGTGATAGAAGGATTATGATTGCATAATTGTCTGCCAAAATTCCACTTGGTAAGTGCATTCTGTAGTCCCTACGACTTTTGAAGATTGGTTGATCCCTTAGGACATGGGGACTCCTGGAATTTATGTTAATCACTGTGGACATGCCATGCAAGGGGATTGTCAGACCCCAGTCTCTTCCTCCCTCCATTTGATTCCCAGTAAAATGTGAGTGGTTTCCCCCAGTGGGTTCTCTGTGTTGCATGTGGAACACCCAGGAAAGGCATTTATGCAATGGACTCCTCTGGTCATGGACAGGAGTTTTCTATATGAGCCAAAATTTATCTTTCTAGGCATGTATTAGTGATGTCAGTTATTTGCTTCAGGGATGCAAAGCTCAAGAGCTAATTTTAGGTTATAATCTAGGAGAGAAGGAGGAGCCTGATGGACAGGCTCCTCCTGACCTCACTCCCCTGTCCATGTAAAAAGCTGGTCTCACAGGAGCAGAGCTGGACTGTGACTGTGGAGGGAGAGGGAGGATCAGGAGGGAGGAGGGGCTGAGTGAAGAGGCACAGGACATGACTGACACAGGAGCAGCTCTTCTGTTCTCACCCAGAGGGTGGTGATGGGCAGCATGCTCACCTGCACACCCAACAGAGCCTGCAGGAGGCATCCAGGAGGCTCTCCTCCCAGGAAGGAGAGTGTTGGGTGTTGGGTGATCCCCGTGTTCCCTGCTGACCTACAGGCCATGATTGGGCACCAAGGCCACTGCTCTTGCCTCCCAGAGATGTGCAGCTGAATTCACAACCTAAAATGACAGCCTGGTGTGTTGACCATGGGTGGAGCAGGCTCCAGCATGCACAGGGCCTGGGGTCCACCCTGCACCTCAGAAGTTCACAAAGTCCTTGATGCCCACATTGAAATTCAGAAGGAAAATGCCCACAGGTCCAGGATCCAGAAGTTAGCTGAAGCTGGAGATGGAACCTGAGAGAGGGAAGCAACAGAACTGCAGCAAGGAAAGAACCAGGGGCACATGAACATGAGAGTTCACCCTGATATGAAGCTGGTGCCGAGCAGTTTTCACACAGCCACCAAGAGTCAGTGACCATGTCCCTGGAAGTTACCTGAAGAAATTCAAAGGGGAAACTTCAGAAGTCCAGGAGAGGAGAGCTGAGGAGAGGGACACTGCTGCCCACCCCTCCCCTGAGCAATGGGCTCCTTCAGGACCTTGGACCCTGAGTCTCCTGCTTCCTCCAAGCAGAGGGACTGTACGTGGAGGTGGGCTGAGCAAGGGGAGCAGGGCCGTTGGGTGGTCCAGCAGAAGGGTTAGAAGTTCTCAGACCATGAGGACAGGGACATGACCCCTTTATTCTTAATCAGACACACTGAGTCCTGCATGCAGCAGGAGAAAATCAGCAGACTGATTTCAGATGATAATAATGATGCTGATGTCTCCATTTTCCAAGGACACTTTTTTGTGAAGATTTTAGTCTCCTTTCAGGTGTACACAAGGTGTGTTTGTAATTCCAGGGAAATTCTTAAGAATGATATTAAGAAAACAAAATTTATACATGCAGAAAATTTAACAGAGGGTCTGTGCAGTACTTGGGGCTGGGAAAGTCTACAGGTCCTCTACAGAAGATGCATTGTAGGGTCTCCAGAGCTTATGTAAGGTAGAGAAAGAGAGGAAACCCCACAGGCTCACAGGAAATCCCTCCCTCCCCAGCTTTCCGTCTGCACCTGCTCCTTGGTTCCTTTCTGTTGCTCATGGCTCCCCAGTACCCCCTGCTTATCTTGAGGTCACCATGTTGATCCTGAGCTGTGCCTGCTGTTCCTCAGTTCCCCTTACTTATCCAGAGACCTTGTGGATCTCGCGCTATACCTGCTGGTCTTACACTACCATGCAGGGAGGTTTGTGCCTGGAAGCACACTGACATCCCTCACTGTGAGTCCAGCACAGTAATACACAGCCACATCCTCATTGGTCACAGAACTCCACTGCAGGGGGAACTGATTCTTGCATGTGTCTCTAGACATGGTAACTTGACCCTTCAGGGAGGGGTAGTATGTTGTGCCTCCATTACCAAGTGTGTGCCCCATTCACTGCAGCTCCTTTCTTGGAGGCTGATGGATCCAGCTCCAGCTGTAACCAATAGTGATGGAGTAATTAGAGACAGCAAGGTGAGGAACAGGCCTATGAGGTCTTCATCACCCTGGTCCTGAATACAGCAGCTGCACCTGGGACCAGAACCTGCTCGCCACAAGCCTGCTTCCTCCCATCTCCCAGAGTCTGAGAGTCTTGACTGTGAGACCTTACCTGTGCCTGAGGTAGCCAAGCACAACAACACATATAAAGCATGTCCTTGTATGAATCTGCTGATTTGGTTCTAATACTCATCATCTAATCTTTCCAATTCTAAAATTTGCCACACATGGGTTCTTGGGAACGGCCCATTTCTAAGCCTTACTATTCTTTCCCAGGCCCCAATACTTCATGCCCATCTCGCATTTCAAAATACCACGAGATGACTTTCAGGAGTCACCCAAAAGCCCAGGTACAAAATCTCTTGAGTCTTAAGGCAAACTCCTAACTGTGGGAGTAAGTTCAAACAAGTGACATACATCTAATATATAAAGGCACACAGTGAATATTTCCAATCCACAAGTTAGAAAGGAGACATATAATGAAGGGATGGGACCAAAGCTAGACTGAAATCCAGCTGCACCATCCTGGAACTACACACACAGCACCTGGGCACTGGACTTCTTGGTTCCCATCAGAACTCCCATCACACACCACTTACATTAGTCTAAAGCTGGTGCAGTTCTTGTTTCCAAATTTTTCTATTTTCTTCACACCAACTTCATAAAGTTCCAAAAGCTTCTGGACTGCAGAACCTGGTCAGTTTTAATGACCCCTCTGAAGCATACCTATTTCTATTTCAGTCAGTATTTGTATTGCTGTGGTCAAAATACCTGTCAAGAACACTTCGTGGGAAAACAGTTCAGTCCACATGTGTCTGCCTCCAATTCTCAGGACAAAAGTTAATGCAGAACATCATGACAGAGTGTTGGAGGAGGAACGCTGCTCAGGATAATGCCATGAGGAATCAGTGAGAGAAGTGTAGGGGAGAGTGATCCACTCCTGAGAGACAGAATAAAAACCCCAAATATAAACATGCTGAGGGACCTGTAGCCTACAGATACTGCCTACCTCTCTATACTTACCACACCCACTTAACCCATGTTGGTGCATCGATCCACTGATTGTCCCACAAACTTCTGAACCTGTTCCTGTCACCTCTGCAAATTCTTGGAATATCTCACAAAAGGACTTTTACTCACCTCATATTTAAAGTGAAGTGTATAGTGAACTTACAATATGGTTCATTGAAAACCCTATCATAAAATTATAGAAAGGAAAGAGATTTTCCCAGAATAATGGACCTGTATCACTAGATACCTGTGTGAGGGCACTGGGCTGAGGTTCTCTGATCTGCCCAAGTTATAGCTGTGGCATGTCAGGAAACAGCAGAGCAGGTGACCCTCTGGGCTCCCTGTGTTATGGGGAGCAACTTAAGAATAGACCAATTAGCACTGAGAAGTTCAAATTTGAGAGTCTTTATTAAGGCAGCCAGCTGACTGTAGCACACAATGCTCCCAAAATGGCTATTAGGAGAACAGCCCCTACCATAGGTTTGCAGGGGTTTTTATACCATAATTCAGTACATCAATCATAAGTGTCTGTTGCTATAATTCAAAATTACAAACTAACATCATGGGATCTGAAGTCATTAGCAGAGGGAGAAGTGGGTCAAAATGCCCATAATTAGGTAAAAACTAAAGAATGGTTACTGACATCTAGAATATCACTGTTGACATCATTGTTAACATGGTACATTGCTTAAGAAACAAGGAATCAAAAAGAGAACAATTTTTTCATTACAGAAGAATTGCCATTTCATCATTTTGTATTGCTAAACAAGTCATGCTCAGCTACTGTTGATGATTACAGACTGGGACATTCCCATGGGAGAAACATTTCCTATATAACATGGAGTCTCAAGGTCAAATGGAGTCTGTTTGGTCATTTCACACATAACCTGGCGTATAACATTTCCATGGAGTCAAGTATGTCAACCTGTCACACATGATGATTTCTCACACAGAATTTCAGTGTTCAAAAGGAAATCGTGGGACTTAAAGGAGGTGACAGTATTGAATTCCTCAGGTTTCCTACTACAATCCCCAGTTTCTGCCTTTTCAGACTGGAAATCATACATGCTGCCCACATCTTGTGGGTCTCATGGTGAGGAGGGATGGGGTGGGCTCTGCTTCTCAGCACCATGCTCAGGAGATCTCTCCACCATCCAGGATGAAGTGACACATGGTCATGGAGGGCACATCACAGAGTGTGGTTCACAGAGACCTGATTCTTGGAACAGGGAGCACCCTCAGTGTCGGGGTTTCCAGGGACCCCCAGCCTTTGGGCATGGTCAAGATGGCGCCTGACGCTGAGCCAAAAGCGGCCAGCTATACAGTAAACAACCAGCGAATTCCAATGATTGGCTAGTTAAAGATGTGACTAGAGCATGCCCCCCTCGTGTACCTATCCTAGGCTTGCAGCTGTCCGCGTTTACCTCGTGTACTCTCCCCTGATTGGTTGAAGTGTATATAAGCCTGGTGGGTGGGAGAGTACGGGGGACTGAAGAAGAGGCAGAAGCAGAAGAAGCGGCAGAGGTGGAGGATGAAGCTGAGCTGGAAGCCGGGAGTGCGCGGAAGCTGGAAGAAGCTGGGAGAAGGGAAGCTGGGAGTGCTCGGAAGCTAGGAGTAAGAGAAGTGTAGAAGAGGGACTGTGCACAATAAACTTCCAAAGCTTCAGACATTTGTCATGTCTCTCTCTGCGGGCAGAGGGAACGTGATACTCAGCCCACATGAGCACGAGGTGGGCAATTTACACAGACTTGGCATGACACCAGTAGCTCCCTGGGTCCAGTGGAAATTTAACTCTGGAGATGGGTTGAACCACAATGAAGTTCCTCTCTTCACCATTGTGAAAGGTTTCAGTGAAGGAGAAAGAAAGAGATAGAAAACACCATGAGCACCACCTGGGACAGGTGGGAGGGCACCTTCAGGACTCCCCACATCCCTGACTGAAGGTCCTTCACCAGATGACTAATTCCACCTCTGACAGGGCCTTGCTCCTCAATGCTCTCCACCATGGGGAACATCCTAAGGAAAGGATGCTGCTACAGCACCTCATCTTTCCACAGGAGAAAGCAGGAAGAAGGGCCTGGTGGCTCGCTCAACAGTGCTAGGAATGGACACCATGCGAGCAAAATGTCTACACCACACAAAATCACAACGTATTCAGCTTTTTGTAGATAAATCGTCCCAGGGTAGTTTTTGACACTATAAACATTTGAGAAAACTTTTCGTGTAGAAATGTGAATCTCAGTCCCATGAGTCTCCAAAAGGCTTCCGACACTTGACAAGCTTTGGGTTTAAGGGAATTTCCTCTGAATTATATAGATTGAATCATTCAGATGCTGCATCAAACTTTGAAAACCCAAAGATTAACAAGAGATTACGGTGACTGTACATGTTTCATATTCAAAATTCCATAATTCAGAGTAAGATATAGTTATCTCTAGCATGTATTTCTGTCATGTGTACACACACACACACACACACACACACACACACACACACATGGAGAACCATTAATACCATAACCTCTCAGAGGTGAGACTGCTGACCACATTCCCAAAGCCATGTTCCATGTGTGAACACATCCTGCTCCCTGAAATGTCCCACCTCATGTCCCCCCTGGAATGAGAGCCCCATGGTTCTGGTGAAGTGCACCCCAGGCAGGGGACAGAGCTCTCTGTGGGCACAACCAGCAGCCTCCCCCAGAGAGCAGTGTCTGGCCCCTCTCTCTACATTCTTGAATCAAGCCTCACCCACAGGCAAATGCATTTAGGCAGCCAGGTTAAAACACACACCCACTGACTCATATTCAGGTTCTCCATCAGGAAGGTATTTTCTAGGATAGGGACCCTGCTCTGAAGACCACGGAGACATCCTGGTTTTCCTTCCCTGTTGGTGGTGGCTCCCAGATGTGAGCATGTCAGTGTAGTTGTGCCAGGCTAGCTCAGGAGCAGGTAGGTCTTTGGAGTCAAGACTCCCTGACTCTGGGAGTTGGGTGGAAGCAGGCTTGTGGTGAGCAGCCTGCAAACTTGTTTATTTCAGGAACAGGTATACATTTTACAGGCTTCTTGCCCAATCACAATGTGCCATGTGAGATCAGACCACCAGGCTTTTGTACCAGTTCTCTTGGTAACACTAGGTCAACTTGGGCAGTTGTTTACTTTCCTAGGTAGGAGAAGTGGAATGCTACTCCCTGCATGTTTACATACTTGAGATGTTCACTGATTCCAGCCAAGAACTAGGATTCTTCTCAACATTTCCCCCATTTTTATTAATTTGGACATGGGATTCCTGGAGGAGGACCTGATTGATCTGAACACTTGTGATTTTGTTGAAAATGAACTAGAAACATTTAAGAACTGCAAGTATTATAAGGAAGAGTATGCAGGCTAATCCTAACACTGTAGTAGGAATTAGCATATTAGGCAGGTTCTATTTAAAGGTAATAACATAGACTTCTCCTAGGAGGGAGAAGGGGGCCATGGCTGATGTTCTAAAGTCCCAAGAAGTGAGCGTACCTTACATCCTTTACATATCCTTACATAGGTTAAAGTCTCCTTTTTTTCTCCCGTTCGTTTCCCCTCATCTCTCCTTCCTCCTTAGTGAATAGGCCTGGTTTTGCTGGTGAGACGCATTAAGTGAGAAGCGAATGGGCAGAGGAAGGGCCAACGTGATTCAGCCAGGTAAATCTGGTAATCAAAGTGCTCTGCAGATCCTTGACAGTTCCCAACAGATCCCAGGGGCAGTTCCCAACTTCCAGGGGTGGATGGCTTTCATGGCCTCCTTTCCCTCCATTTGACCAAATCCCCTATTTCTGCATTAAGTGCCTGTCCCCAACTCTGGCTTCATTCCCCCATTTTGCTTTAGGAACTATTTACTGCTGTAAGGAAAGGAGGTAACAACCACACTGGCTGCTTGAGTTTGAAGGGCGCAGCGTGGAGCAAGCAGTTTGGAGTTCCCTTTCAGAAACTGAGCCGATGGAGGGGCCCATGGTAGAAGTCCAGTCAGGGAAGAGCAGGTTTTAAAGTCATCTGGGGGTGGGTGCTTCTGAGGAGGAAGAACAAAAAGATGAGAGTATTGAAATGAGATTAATACAAAATAAATGTTGCAGCATCTGGAACACGTCAGTGAACATCATGAAGATGACAGAAGTCAATAATCTATCACCAGAGAGGGAAGAGCTGAGAACTTCTTCCCATATCAAGGTCTAACAATGGCTGGAGACCACAAGGCCTTCATTTGGGAACCTTAATATTCTCCAAGTTATCAGGAATGTAAACACAACATTTCACACTTAATGTCATTGATGTCCCCAGAAAATATAACTACTTAATATCATCTTATTTTGTGAAACATCCTTTTATTGGCATAACCTGTGTTTAGTAGAGTTCTCTATATTTCTCTTACTTAGGGCGAGACAATCATACTAGCAAACACAGCTAAGGAAAGTCTGTAGGCCTTAAACAGACTAAAAATTTCTGACTCTGGCCGTCCACTTGATAGTTATTAGGCACATTTGCCTAAGAATCTCTCTTTAGTACCCTCCAGTCGTTATTCTAGTGACCTAACCCAAGTGTATTATTCAAGTTACATTTAACTATTGCCTCTTTTAAATGCCAAGAATGGCTATGTGTTGGTTTTAACTCTTTTGATAGATGTTTAAGATCAAGTTGGTCACACTGACATATTCCTGTCTTGTTAAGAGTCAGCTGAGTTCCCACAGGGGTCAGTCATGGGGAACTTGAGAGCAGCTTCTTAGCTCCTTTAGTGCCCATTGCTAGGTAGGTTCTCCTTCATGAGATGGCTTCCCTTGGAAGCATCAGGGATGTCTCCCTTTTCCATTGACCTTCCTTGCCAGCAGATGCACTGATTGACTTTTCATCCTCTAGTGGTCTCATGAATATCCCTGATAAGGAGGTCGTGTGAGCCAGAGTTGCAAAGCTCCTTAGAGAAGTCCTCTTGTTCCCTGGATTCAGGCTGACGTTGATGGCAGGAGCCAAATACTTTTTCTTGGCTTCTGTATTTAATTTCAATTTCTAAGTTTGATCTTAACCATCCAGGATGCCATTCTAACCAGTCATAAAGTAAGAGTACTGGGCTTTAACTTCAATGTCCATAACTTTACAGTCATTTACACTTTTCTTTAAGTGGAGTCTGTATTAGTACTGGAAGTTACCGTTGCATACTATTTGTTCTGTAGCTTATGGCTTATTATCACAATTAAATTATGTTTTGTGTTCTTGAAGCAGCACCTCTGTAAAACAAACAGGTAACAGTTTTACAAAATGAAATTAACAAGAGTAAAAACATTCAGCTTGTGTAATAGCTATCTTGAATTTTGGCTTAGAATTTTGACACTACATTATACCCACTGAGATCACAGTAATTCCACAAAAGAACAAATCCTTCGGCTATAACATTAAATAAGTTGAAGTCTGGCTTATTTTGGAACCACTCTAACATGCAGTAAGGTGAGAGGCAGAGTCTTTTCTGAGGTAAGGCATGGCCCCCGACAAATCTTAAGGGTTCTAATCCTGATGCTGATCTTTGACTTCCTTGAATATTTTATCTTTACATATATTGTTCCCTGAGTCTATATAAGCATTAGTCAACACAATCTAACATTATATCCAAAACATGAATCAAAGAAAGTCTGAGAGAGATTTTAACTTTCCTTTTGTGTGACAACGTGGCAAAATGTTTTTTGTTTGATGGTATTAACCTTTAGAGAAATCAGACTCTCACTAACCTTTAGAAATATATTTCATTTAAAACTTTTTTAAAATATTACTATTTTTAAGTTTAAAATTACCATTACACACAAATTTAATTTGGAGAATAGCAGCTTGATAAATTTCTGCTTTATTGAGTTGTTTACCTGGAACAAATGAACACATTTAATATACAAATAATGACCCTTCCAATTACCTTGATGTCTTTATATTAACCAAATTTAATTTTTAATGAGAACTTTAGACTCTGTAATGTAGTATAACACTCTGACAGTTGTTGTTTTAACCATGATTGTATGAACCCCAAATTTTAAGAGTAATTGTTCTAAAGAAGAAAACTTAACAGACATGATGTTAACAGTGAATTAGTGATTCTTAGAAATCCTTGTCATTTTAACATATAGATTAAATTTTGGTTTATATCAGTACATTAGTATTTGACCTTATGAAAAACCTTAAATAGCTTTAACTGATTTTCTCACATACATATAACCAACCTAGTTACACAAAAACTTGTTGACATTTACCCTTTACTACACACAGACTGTTTTAGAACTTAGACCCTCATGTTTACCACATAATCATTCTCTTACCCAGAAACATATTTTTTTCACTAAATGTATTTCCATATTTAGAACATTTCATTTTTTCTTTCCTATCTGATTGACTCCTTGTTGTTTGCATCCTAATACAACCCTTATGAAATTTATGAATTTAGCTAAATAACTGCATTTAAAAAGACTAAATACTTTGTTGTTTAGAGTACTCTAATTGAAACTTTTGAAGTCCTTTGTATATAGAATTGGACCTGTTAAGATTTATCTCTCAGTTACCTTGTTTTTAGTGATAAAACAAAGCAATTTTAACCCTTTTTTTATTCACCAATCTATGAAAACACCACTAACGTTTCATTATGTTACCCCCTGGAATTTAAGGAGTTAAGAGTACTGGATGTTGTTTGATAATTAGCATTTCAACTTTGCAAATTAATCAGATGTCTGTAAGAAACAAATTTGAGTTATCTTATGTATGTTAAGTCTAATTTATTTATTTTACTGTAAAACCAAGTTATCAGACAAGAGTATTGAACAGTATTTGCTGGCTCTTTCCTGTTGAAGAAAAGTCCTAGAAACAATTGATATTAGACATTTATAATCATCAACATTTTATTAGTTTGACCACCTAGAGGCTTGAAGTTTTAAAGACACTATACTTTCATTAATTTACTCAGTTTAAGTTGAACCTTTATAAATCACGTGAACTAAAAGTATTTGGATTCATTTCTTAAATTTTAACTTTATCCTTGCTTAATTTAAATATCATGTATGTGATATTTAGTTGCACATAGACAACATGACATCAGACAAAATGATATACACATAACACAAACGCAAAGGCCTTGTAATGTTTATCTCCATTGCAATGTAACCCTAAACCTAACCCTAACCCACTACTTTTGCGGAATGGGGCTTGTATATCATACTCCTTACTGTGACATGCCTAAGGCTGTTGGGCTGGTTAGGGCTATTTTCTCCACACCAGCCTCCTCCCATGGGGATTTTCCTTTTCCAGTAGGTGGGCTGTTGGTTCACTCATTTGATTGGGATAGGGTGGGGGGGCATGAGGAATGCGACCAGACAGATTTCTCTGCCTATAGTGATTGCTTAGGAATGTCCTGTTATCCAGTTACTTATGGAGAACAAAGAGGAGTAGCTGGAGAGGGGTTATATTTTTCTATCTGTGCTGTGTTTTCTTTGCCATTTTCCCTCAGGTGGTAGGGGGAACTACAGGTTTTATTTCACTTTCTTCAATAGTAAGAGAGTAAACTTGTGAGCTTGGGGGCACAGTTAGCAGCCAAATCAAATCGGGCAGAAAGCGGCCAAAGAAAGCTTTATTGGAATTTGGGTGAAATTCCCAGACCCCTGGGTTACAGGTCAGGTAGGGAGCTGGAGAAAATTGTGTGTGGCCCTGGCTGCCCAGGGTCTTATAGGAGGGAATGGGCTGGGGTCCTGCTGAATGACAGGTGGAGTTAAGGGAGTTAAGGGTGAGCAGGTGGAGTTAAAGTCAGTGGAGTTAAGGTTCAACAGGTGGAGTTAAGGGTCAGTGGAATTAAGGGTCAACAGGTGGAGTTAAGGGTCAGTGGAGTTTTCTTGTCTGTTTGATTGATCACCATTTGGCACGCTGCCCTTTGTCTCAGTTGCTCTGCTCTCTCTCCTACTTTCGCCCAAATTCCAACCTAACATCCCGACCTTTTTGGTGATAGAGGGCACCAAAGTCCGTCTGGCTCTTCCTGCATGTTAGGGGGTGTCCTGGGGAGAAAAAGGTTTGGCTTCTAGGTCAGTGGGGAGGCGACTACAAGAGTGTAGGAGGATCTGGTTGTATGTCACCCTGGTCACCATGGCAACCTCACTCATGTGGTTCTGGGCAAACCTGAGAAGACAGGGAGCAATCATTAGCAGAAATCCTATGACAAATAGGGGAGGAAGGATAGGGGTCAGCCAGGTGACAAGAGTGGAGTTCAGCCATCCTGGCCAGGGGTCATTTCATTGATGTTGCTTCAGCCTTTCACTCAGATGCCTGAGAGTTTTGACATTCTTTTGAACCAGTCCAGTTTCATTGATGTAATAGAAGCATCCTTCCCTTAAGAATAGACATGTTCCCCTTTGTCTGCTGTCAGAAGATCTAGCGCTCGACGTTTCTGTAAAGAGCCTTGAGCAATAGATATTATCCATCTTTGTAAGGATGCCAGGGAGGCAGAAGATGCCTCCACTGCCTCCTGGAGTTACTGTTCCAGCTCTTGGGTGGCGTTGACTGCATAACTGAGTCCTCCTGCTCACAACCCAGAGGCCACAAGTAAGGAGGCTATGGAGAGTCCAACCACCACCTGTAGAAAAATGGCCTGTTTTACCCTAGTAACAGGGTAAAACAAGGTATCAAGGGGAGTGGCCCAGAAGTTTGGCCACTGTTGGGGTGGTAAGTATAACTGTGTCAGGTCCAGTCCAGCGAGGTTGTAGTGATTGAGGATGTAATTCTAGGAGCAAAACTGCTCCTAGATGGCCGATTCAGTTTGCAGTCCAGCTGGAGACGAGGCTGTGGATGGCACTGGAAGGTAGTGGTCTGTGTGCTCCCTTAGGTGTTTGTGCAAGAGTGTGAGGTAGGGTAGATAAGATGCTAAAGGAGGAGAGGTGATTGGGAAGTTCTGGTTAATTAGGAAAGGGCACCCATAGAGTAACTCAAAGGGGCTGATGCCTGAGGGGGCTCTAGGGGCTGCCTGGATTCAGGTAAGACCCAATGGAAGAAGATTGGGCCAAGGAAGTCTAAATTCAACAACAAGTTTAGTGAGATGGTCCTTAAGAATTCCGTTAGCCCTTTCAATCTTACCTGAGGATTGGGATTGATAGGGAATGTGGAGTCTCCACATGTTGAGGCTTTTGGAGATTAGTTGAACAACCTGAGAGGTGAAGGCTGGACCCATGTCTGACTGGATGGATGCAGGAAGTTCAAATCTGGGAATAATCTTCTCAATGAGAATGGAGGCAATGACATTTTCAGTTTCCTTGGGGATGGGGAAGGATTCTATCCAGTCTGAAAAAGTATCAACCAGGGTAAGTAGATAACGTAGATTTTTGTGTCTGGGCATGTGGGTGAAGTCGATTTGCCAGTCTTCACCTGGCTCATGACCTCTCAAATGATATGTTGGGAGTTTGGGTTTGATGCCCCCTTGTGAGGATACTGTGCAGCAGACTGGGCAAGTGGAGTGGATCTGTTCCAGAATAGTTCTTGTTCCTGCAAGGTAAAAGAGGGGTTGAAGAATCCACAGAAGAGGCTTGGGGCCAATATGAAGAGAGTTATAAATGTCCACCTAAAAGCTGTAAGCTTGCTGCTTGGGAAGGGCAATCTGGTCCCCCAGAAAAATCCAGCCATCTTCCCTAAAATGTCTGCCCCGTGTCATTAGGTCCCCCTGTTCCTGTGGAGAATATTTAGGTTTAATTGTAGTGGATAGGAATAAAATCGGGGCTGTTGAGGATTTTGTTGCTAGCTCCCATGCTACAGAGTCTGCCTTGTTATTACCCATGGTTATAGGGTCTAAAGATCTTTGGTGGCCTCTGCAGTGTATGATGGCAACTTGTCTGGGCAGCTGACATGCCTCCAAGAGTTTAGAAATTATGGAGGTGTTGACCACTGGTGACCCCTTTGTGGTGAGAAATCCCTGCTCCTCCCAAATAGCCAAATGTGATTGTGCAGCCAAGAAGGCATATTTGGAATCTATGTAGATGTTGACCTGTTTACCTTTGGATATAATTAGAGCCCTGATCAGAACAAAGAGTTTGGTCTTTTGGGAAGTGGTCCCTTCTGGAAGGCAATTGGCTTCCAGAACTGAGGCGGTGGTGACAACTGCCATAGCTGCTGTATGGCGTCCATCTGTGACCAGCACAGAATTGCCATCTACAAAAATGGTTAGGTCAGGTGAGGGGAGTGGGTAATTGAAGAGGTCTTCATGAGGTGAACATAGGGCTTCCAGCACCTGTGGACAAGAAAGACTGACAGTTGAGGGAGGAGGGGACTGTGGAAGAAATGTAGCAGGGTTGAGAGTAGAAGAAGAACAGAGAGTAATAGTGGGTTTTCTATAAAAAGGAGATGAAATTCTTGAATCTGTGATGGGCTCAGGAGTTGAAGGGATTTATGGCTTAAGAGGTCCTGCAGTCAATGAGTTGAAAACACAGTTATTGGTTGGAGTAGGGTAAGTTTTAGAGCTTTCTTAGTTAATTCAGCTGCTGCTGCCAGTGTTCAGAGACATGGTAGCCACCCACAAACTGTGGAATCAAGCTGCTTGGAGAGATGCCACTGGTCTGTGAGAAGGTCCATTTGCTTGCAGGAGGAGGCCAGTGGCAACGCCCTGCTTTTCATCCGTGAAGAGGTGGAAAGGACGGTTAGGTTTGGGGAGAGAGAGAAGGGGAGGACGTGAAAGCATCCCTGAGCTTGTAAAAAGAGTTAGCTATCATCTTGGGGGAGGTAAGTGGCCCATGTGGAGTCTCCTTTGCTGCCTGATACAGAGGTTTGAAAAGGAGTGCAAAATTAGGGACCGAGTGTCTGAAAAAACCAGCCAAACCTAGGAAGGAGAGGATGTAATCTGCAGTTTCTGGTGATGGCAAATCATGTAGGGCTTGGATTCTGTCTCTTAGAGGTAGGAGTGAGGAGTATACCCAAATATGTGACTGAAGGGGTGGTGAGCTGGGCTTTGGCTGGTGAGACTCGATAGCCTCAATACCCCAGGAAGTTAAGGAGCTGGGCAGTGTGAGTCTGGGAGGCCTTGAGGAATGGGCTGCATAGGAGGAGGTCATCCACATATTGTAGGAGTTGCTACCTCCCAAGTCACAAGTAGCCAAATCCTGAGCTAAGGTTTGCCCAAAAATGTGAGGACTATCCCAGAAGCCTTGGGGTAAAACTTCCATGTCAGTTGTTGAGACCTAAGGATGTAGGATCCTCCTATGTGAAGGCAAGGATGTAATAGGATTCTGAGTGAAGGGAAACTGTATAGAATGCATCTTTGAGATCCTGGACTGTGAAGTGGGTGGTAAAAGGGAGAATGTGGGAAAGAAGGGTGTAAGGTTAGGAACCACGGGGTGGATGGGAATAACTGCCCCATTAATTACATGGAGGTCCTGGACAAAGTGATAGGTTCCTGAGGGTTTATAAACTGGCAGTATGGGGGTGTTACAAGGGGAGTGAGTAGGGATAAGGAGTCCCTGAGTAAGCAGCCAGTCTATAATGGGTTTACGTCCTTCCCTGTGAGTACAGGAAATTGGAAACTGGGGACTGAAAGAAAACTTAGCTTGAGGTTTCAGTTGGATAAGGACTGGCTTGTGGTGGGAGGCTATGACTGGCTTGGAAGTGTCCCAGCCTTGGGGGTCGACCAGGTCTGGGGGCAATGGTAGGGTAGGTGGTGTGGGGGCGCTAGAATATGTATAAAGCAGAGGTAAAAGAAGGTGAGCACTTGCAGTGTGCCTGGGAAGGAGCTGTAGGGTGGATCCTAGGAGTAGGAGAACATCTCTTCCTAGAAGGGGGATTGGAGGAGGGAATAACTAGGAAACAGTGTGTAAAAGCATGTCCCTCTAGGGCACAGGCTAATCTAGCTGTTCTTCTTGGGAAGGAGGGTTTCCCATCCATTCCCACAACTGAAACCTGGGCGGGAAACACAGGTCCAGCATGGGCAGGCAAGACAGAATAGGTAGCCCCCATGTCCACAAGGAAAGTTATGGATGTACCCGCTACCTGAAGCGTTACCCTGGTCTTGGCGAGGGTGATGGGGTCCTCGAGTCTGGGCTCCTTCAGTCTTCTGCAAATCCCAAAAGCTCATAGGAAGGGACCGCCTGGCCGGCCACAACCCTGTGTAGAGGCGCCAGGGAGTGACTGGCCATAGGGTAGCCACTCTTCCAGTGTCCTTCTTCTTTGCAGGTGGGACATGGCTTGGTGGGAGGCCATGGGTTTGGACATTGACAAGACAGGGACCTTCGGGTCCACACTTGAAGCAAGCACCTGGCAGAGAGGATTGCTGGTCCCCCTTTGGAGTTCTCACTGGAGCCGCAGGCCGCAGGGCAGCTACCAAGGGTTGGGATTGGAGTGTCACCTTTTTCTGTAAACGAACTTGCCTGGCCAATTTGGCTGATTCCTCTTGGGCACTATAGACCTTAAAGGCCATTTTCACCAGATCTGGGAGAGGGGTTAGAGGGCCCTCCTCAGCTCGTTTGAGCTTTTTCCTTATATCAGGGGCTGATTGAGAAATGAAGTAGGTTGCTAGCACTGTAGCCCCAGAGGGAGATTCAGGGTCCAGGTTAGTATATCTAGTAAGGGCCTCTGTAAGGCAGTTAAGGAACAGAGCTGGATTCTCATCTGGATTCTGGGTAACTTCCCTCAGTTTCTCAAAGTTTACCACCTTATTGGAGACTGCTTGCATGCCTGTTATGAGGTATTGGACCATGCGAGCACAATAACAGTGGCCTTGCTGGCCTTCATGATACTTCCAGTTTGGTTTAGTTATTGGAACCGCCGCTGCTCCTGTGGGTAGAGTTATGTCCATTAAATGGGTTTGGTGAGCGTGGTCCTGTGCTTCCTGTTGGATGTGGGCTCGGTCATCTGGAGTGAGAGTGAAAGAAAGAATAACATTAGTATCAGGCCAGGTGAGACTATAAATTTGGGAAAGATATTTAAATTTGTTAATATAAGTAGGGAAATCAGCAGAGAAAGGTCCTAAACGTTTCTCAATCTGGGAAAGATCCTGGAGTGAGAATAAAACTTGGATTTGCACAACGCTTTTTGCACCAGTCACCTTTGGAGGAGAAAGAGCTCTGGGTTAGGTCGTGGGAGGGCTCTGATGAGATCGCCTGAGTGTTTTCACAGGGGAGGAGGGAACAGTGGGTGGAGGGACGTTCTGGAGGAGGAGGAGGAGGGGAGGTGGGAGGGCTCTGAGAAGTAAGAGGAGCTGCGTCCACAGCAGGAAGGGGTGAGCTTTGGGTCAAAGGAGGAGGAGGACAGGAAGAGGAGGGGGAATGCTGGCCAGAACATGGAGCGGGAGGGGTTTGGGACCTGCCAGGAGAGGAGAACTTGGGTGGTGGAACAGGTAGAGGAAGGGGCAGGGCGAATGCCAAATTCCAAAATGAAAATCTTGCAAATGGTCGTGAGTGCCTTTGGTGGCCATCTTGAGCCATTATCTAAAACACACTGAGGCCAGGCTACGGTTGAATAAAAAACTAGCTGCTTAGGGCTTAAATTTTGGGTAAGTCCCAGTTTAGTTAAACTACAGCAGAGATAGCCCAAAGGAGTTTTGGGGTCCAATGAGCTCCAGGTATTTCCCATTAGCCATCCAACTTCACCCAGATAGGTATGCAGAAGCAAAAAAATGTGTCAAAATTTCAGCTTGTGCACACTGGAAAAAAGATGGACGAGCCAAAAGCCAAAATGTCTTTCGCCTTTGGGGGTCCAGAAGGGAATAAACTGGGGGTCAACTGGAGGCCGGGATGTCTCCGTGGCCACCAGAGCCCAAACAGAATGGGTGAGGGTGTCTGAGGTGCATTCACGGACATATTCCTTGCAGAATGAAGGGTAAAAATTGGGACAGCAAATGGAAAAACCTTAGGGAACTTACCCATTTGATGCTGGATAAAGAGAAATGGGATGGAGCAGAATGGAGCAGAGCTGAGAGGAATGGAATGGAATCTCCTGGTTCTTCTGAAGAGGGGGTGGTCCTCAACCCCGATTTTAGGAAGCCTGAAAACACTTCTCGGATTTGTCAGCAAATATTAGTTCAGGGACATGGTTAGCGGCCAAATAAAATCAGGCAGAAAGCGGCCTAAGCAAGCTTTATTGGAATTTGGCTTTCTGGTGAAATTCCCAGACCCCTGGGTTACAGGTCAGGTAGGGAGCTGGAGAAAATTGTGTGTGGCCCTGGCTGCCCAGGGCTTTATAGGATGAAATGGGCAGGGGTCCTGCTGAGTGACAGGTGGAGTTAAGGGAGTTAAGGGTGAGCAGGTGGAGTTAAAGGTCAGTGGAGTTAAGGTTCAACAGGTGGAGTTAAGGGTCAGTGGAATTAAGGGTCAACAGGTGGAGTTAAGGGTCAGTGGAGTTTTCTTGTCTGTTTGATTTATCACCATTTGGCACACTGCCCTTTGTCTCAGTTGCTCTGCTCTCTCTCTCCTACTGTCGCCCAAATTCCAACCTAACAAAATGGTTTGCATCTACATTTTCTGTTGGAGCTCCCTTTAAACAGGCATAAGTCATTGTTATCATAGGATAAAATGGTGCTGGTGGGACTAAACATTCTTTCACTTCTGCCTTCCTAAGGGGGCCAGGTCTGGGATTGGGGTGGAAATCCAAAGCTTTCCACCACCATCATTGCCAAAATTGAACAGGTAGGTTGCAAATAAATTCTTGGAAGAAAAGTTAGACCCTTTTAAATCTCTGTTCTTCCTGGAGGGAACTCTGGAGCAAGCGAGAGAGGGCAATTCATTCCAAGGGTATAGAGAGGGAGGAGCAGATGGCGGGAGGCCTTTGTTATTACCGGTGTCTGTGCCTCCTCTTTAGAAGTCACAAAGCTGGAAGTGGAGGCCTCAAGGGTCATTTTCTTTTTTTTGGTTTCACTTTAAGCCCGCGCTGCACTGTGAGAGAAGTGCCTTTAAAGTGGTGAGCTGTGGAGATCTCTGCATAGGGGGGAGATTGGAGTAAACAAATCTCTCAAGAGCAAAGAGGAGGACTGTGAAGTTACCTGCAGGGAGTGTCCCTATGCCTAAGATAGGGGACCTGTGGGAGGACACAGGAGCCTCTCTTCCCTCATGCAGAGAAGTGCTGAGGTCCGATATGTCTCAGGCTTAGTGGGGAACTTCCGCGAGTCATTACATCACGGCCGTATGTCTGCACAGTGTCTGCAGCAAAAATCTCCACAGAGGGAGATGTGGTTTTGAATTCAGGGGAATCAATCCCTTATGTGAATTCACCAGGAAAATTGAAAGTGAAAGTAGAGCTGCTGCGGTTGGGCATGTAAAAGGAGCCAGAGGTAATGAGGGCCTTTCCTAGGAGATTAGGACAATCGGGATGAACAGGGAAGAAAAGGGGGTGAGGGTTCCTCTGCTCGCCCTCACAGGACCTTCAGCACACCAAACATGAAGGGGCCCTTACCGAATCAGGGGGGACTCGCCAATCCCGAGGTGCATGAGTAGAGGAGGCACGTGGGTGTAAAATGTAGAGGTATCAGGCTAGCTCAGGTGCAGGTAAGGCCATGGAGTCCAGACCCCCAGTCTCGGGAGTTGGGTGGGAGCAGGCTTGTGGCCAGCAGCCTGCAAACTCGTTTATTGTGGGAAGAGTTATACATTTTATAAGTTTCTTGCCCAATCACAATGTGCCACGGGGGATCTGACCACCAGGCTCCTATACGGGTTCTCTTGGTAACGCTAGGTCAACGTGGGCAGTTGTATCCTTTCCTAGGTAGAAGCAGAACGCTCCTCCCTGCAAGTGTACACACTTGAGAAGTTCACTGTGGCCAGCCAGGAACTAGGATTTCTCCCAACATATATGGGTGGAAACCAAATGTAGGATGGTGTGTTTGTTGGAGGCAGGTCACTGGGGCGTGCTTTTGAGTTTTATTATGTTTCTGGTGAGCAGAGCTCTCTCTTTCTACGCCCCTCCATCAGCGATTAGTCTAGATGAGCCACGTTCTTCCACCACACTGCTCTGCCATGATCGGCCACCTCACCTATGGACTAGAGCTATGGCGTTCACTGCCTGTGGACTGAGACCTCTGAAAATGTAAGGAGAAATAACTGTGTCCTCTTCACATGGACCATGACATATATACCAGTCATAGCAATGAAAACAGTGACTAAGACCTTCTCCAATGTCACTTAAAGAGCAATTTAAATAGTAACCAGGCTGCCTTCCTACAGGACATGGTAGAAGGAGAAGCAGTAGAATGACACAGAATGGCACATGAACATGCTCCATCGTGTGAGGACCTGACAGGAGGGAGGCTGCTGTGGGACAGGGAGGGAGGAGCAGAACCAACCTGCAGAGCCAGGTGAGCCTGTTACCCTCCAGGGGCCTCCCTGCCATGAGGTATAGCATGACAAAGAACAGGAGAAACAACATTATTTGTGAATAAAAACATATAAATCTGTAAATAATAGGTGTAAAGCTAATGTTTAAAGTGAGATATTGACTATTATAAAATATATGAGAAAAACTATAACAAGGCAATGAAAGGAAACCCAGGGTCCCTCATGTAGAAATATTTAATTACTACCCTGTTTTAATTCTCAAATAGAGCTATGGTTTTAGATCACTTCCTATTATAACCACAGTGGAATTTTTTTTTATAGAACAGAAAAAATATGTACAACATATTTGATGTGTACAAAGACCCTGAATATTCAAAGCAGATTTTTAATTCATCACAGATCTCTATAGGATTGCACTCACTTTGATGAAATCATGCAGCTTGGACTCTGATTTGCTCCCATTCATTCCCATTCTCTTCGCTCCTTCCTTCTCTTGGCCTGCTCCTCTGCTCTGCTCATATCCCTGTTGCAGGTTGGAGATGGACTGTCCCCAAGCTCCTGTTTGTTCAGAGAGTCAGATTGTGGGAAGATTATGGCATGAGCTCTACAGCTTGTAAGTGACCAAGTTTGATGGAACAGATGGGTGGCGATTTAAGCAGGTGAGGAGTTTCTAAGGAGGGGAGTCACTGGGTGTGTTCTGGAGAGTTCCTTCTTCCCTGTAGTCCCCATGATTTCCCCTGTGCTTCGTGTTCACCATGAGGTGAGCACCTTCTTTCCATTGCTGCCCTTCCACAAGGAGGCTCTGCCTCCCTCAGGTCCATAGCAGTGGAGTATCTTCTACAACCTGTATCCAGAACAAAGTTTAGATGCTCTACATTGGTCTTGTCAGGTGTTTTCCCACAGGGAAGGAAAGATGACTGCCACAGAAATTAGTACCAGGAGTGGGGTCCATCTATGACAAGCTTATCTATGAGATTCAAGCCTTTAGAACTGGTTTTAGGAAAGAAAGTGGAAAAGCCTGAGTATGCAGGATGGAGAAGACTTACAAGGTGCAAGCAAGGCTTGTGGGCTATTATTGTGGGAGCTCAGAGGGGCAGAAGGCTGATAGGAATAAAAACTGTGCTCATGAAGATTCCAAGTGATATCAGGACTCCCTGGGGAGGTGGAATGGAGGCAATTCATGGTATATTCCGGCAAAGAGCATGACAACACGTTCCCATGCCTGAGGAGCCCTGGAAGGCTGAATTAAAGGTAAGGAACTAGCTAATCTGGTGGTGGAAGATTCAAGGCAGCATAGCTGCAGGAGGTGGCATAGGTACTGCTCTTTGATATGCGCCAGGACTATGGTGATCATCAGGAGCAGAATACAGAGCAGAAGGATTTGAAAACTTGGAGATGAGTCAGAATTGTACATATAAATCAGGAGATAAGGAAGTTGGGGTTTTGGAAGAGATTACAGACAAAATGGGATGCTAAGTACTCTACCCAGACAATAGGACAGATGCCTCAAGGACCTCTCAGGAATTTGCAAGCTCTCACTCATAGCAGGATCAGGAATGTAGAAGGGAGATCCCACGAGAAGAGATAGTCGGGCCCCTGCTCACTTCAGGGAACTAGGAAGTGGCTCCTCCATGCTCTCTTCTGGGAACTATGAGACCAGAGCAGCCATGACCCCAGTGGGCTGAGTTCCTGCTTCAGCTTCCAGCATACCTTTGTATCATGACAGTGTTGGTTCTTTCAGAATGCAGAATGCTGGAGTTAGTTGTTCATGGAGGACTCCATCGGTCCTTCAAAGAATTCTGGGAGGCCAGCAATGAGTAGAGTGGCCAGAATCCCTGTGGTAAGCAGGAGGAAGATGATACTTGAACCTGAGAATGTGAGCCTGAAACTGGAATGGACAACACAGAAACTAAAAGAGGTCCATGTTTGTGTGTGTATCTGTGTGTGTGTGTGTATGTGTGTTTGTGTTTGTGTGTGTATCTGAGATACCTGGGAGGTCTTAAATTGTGTGTGTGAGGTTACAGAGAGGTCCTACATTGTGTGTGTGTGCATGTGAAGTCTCTGGGAGGTCCAAATGTGTTTGTTTGTGTGTGTGTGTGTGTGTGTGTGTGTGTGTGTGTGTGTGTCTGAGGTTCCTGGGAGGTCATTGTGTGTGTGTGCGTGTGTGTGTTGTGCAGTTCCCACACAGTCACCAAGAGTCAGTCAGTGACCATGTCCCTGGAAGTTACCTGAACAAATTCAAAGAGGAAATTTCAGAAGTCCAGGAGAGGAGAGCTGAGGAGAGGGATGTGGCTGACCACCCCTCCCCTGAGCAATGGACCTGAGTCCAGTCAGGCTCCCGTCCCCCGCTTTCTCCAGGTAGAGGGCTGTACATGGTGGTGGGCTGAGCCAGGGGAGCAGGACTGTTGGGTGGTCCAGCAGAAGGGTTGGAAGTTCTCAGACCACGAGGACAGGGACATGACTCCTTCATTCTTAATCAGAGGCACTTAGTCCTGCATGCAGCAGTCCCTCTGAACGACAAAATCACCAGACTGACTTTTGGATAACAATAATGGTGCTGATGCCTCCCTTCTCCAAGGACACTTCAGTTGTGGTAAATTGAGTTTCCTTTTAGTTTTACACAAGTTTTACATGTGTTTGCATTTCCAGGGAAATTCGTAAGAATGAGATTAAGAAAATAAGTAGTTACACATGCAGTAAATTTAACAAAGGCTCTGTTTTACCTGGCACTGGGACATTTTCCAGGTCCTCTATATACATACATATAGACCTATTATAGTGACTCCTGAGATTACCTAAGCTTGAGAAAGAGGAACCCCTACCAGCTTACAAGAAGTCCCTCTCTGCCCATTTTCTCATTTATATCTGATGTGTGGTCCCATCCTGTTGCTCATGGCTCCCCAGTATCCCTGCTTGTCCTTAATTTCACCTCCTGGTCCTGAACTCTACCTGTTCGTCTTGATCTTCTACTGCTGGTTCTTACCCCTCTCCTTATCCTGAGTGTTCTATTGACCCTGAGCTCCACCCATGGGGCCTGAGGTCCATGCTGATCTTGAGTTTCCTATGGTGGTGCTGATGCTCTGTTTATCCTTAGCTGTTCTGCAAGGAGGTTTGTGTCTGGGATCAGTCTGAAGTCCCCTCACTTTAAGTTCAGCATAGAAATGCACATTGGCCTTCTCAACGGTCACAGAGACCAGTTGTAGTGAGAACTGGTTCTCAGACATGTCTGTGGAGAAGATGATTTAACTCTTCAGGAAGGGGTTACAAGTTGTACCTCCATTACTATCAATGGGCCCCATCCCCTGCAGCACCCTCCCCAAGGGTGACAGATTCAGCTCTAATGGTAAACACTGGCTATGAATCTACACAGCTGAAGGACAGGGTCTGTGAGGGCTTCACCAGGCAAAGTCCCAGCTCCTGCAGCTGCACCTGGCACAGGACACCTGGGGACAAGGACAGGCAGACTCTGTCAGTTATCTGCAGTCAGAATCTCCCCATGGACCCAGTTCTGACACTGGGGACACTCACCGTGCGGAGCTGTGACCAGGCACAGGAGAAGACCCAGCAGCCTCATCTTCTAGACCACACCTGCCTTCCCAGAGAGCTCAGCCCTGTGTGAGCAGAGAGCTGTGAGCTCCCACAGCCCAGAGGGCATTTGAACCCAGAGCAGGAGGAGGAATTTGCTTGTGGGATGAACCTTATACAGAAGGATGTAAGGGGGAGTGGCAGACACATTTCTCTGCTGGAAACAGATTAGTGTGCCCTTTGGAAGTTTCCTCCTCTGCTTCCGGTCCACTTCCAAAGGGTCATGGAGCCCTTATTACAGGACATGTGGTAGGACTTTTCAGGGAGCAGGATGTGTTCACACCTGAAAGACTCATTGGGAACATGGTGATCAGCATCACCTCTTCGAGTTTGTGGGGCTAATGGTTAATGGCTGTGTGTGTGTGTAGCTGGCACGGGAGGTCATGCTATGCATACGTATATCTAAGTCTAAAGTAGGGAATTATGATTCAATTACTTTTCCAGGCACCATAAGCACATGTGTGCATATTACATTTTGGGTTTCCAGAGTTTGAGGCAGCATATAAACATTGCAATCTATATAATCCAGAGTAACTTCCTTAGACTCAAGGTTTGTCATGTGATGGCAGTCCATGGGTGACTCATGGACTGAGATTCATGTTTCTTCATGTAAATTGCCCATGAATCTTGTAGTGTCAATGACTACCTGGGGAGGGTTTTTCCAGAAACTACACACACTGTGATTGAGAGTATTGCAGAATGTTTCTCATATGGTGTTCATTTCTAGCACTGTTGAAAGAGATGACAGGTTCCTTTTTCCTGCGGAAAGACCAGGTGCTGCAGCAGAATCTGGTCTTGGGGACGCCCCCTTGGTGGAAATCCTTGAGGAGCAAGGTCCTTCTCAGAGATGGAAGCAGTCATCTGTTGAAGGACATTCAGCTCAAGGATGGGGATAGTTTCCTGCAGGTTCCTTCCCAGTTGTCTCAGGTTGTGCACATCTTTTTCTCTATATCTGTCTTTCTCTTTTAGGGAACCATTTCCACTATGGAACTTCATGGTGGTTCAGTCCATCTGCACAGTTAAAGATTCTCAGAGGAAACAAGTTCATCTGGAACCAGGCAGCTATTGATGTCCTGTTAGGTCTCTGTAAATTGCTCACCTCAAGCTCATGTGGACCTAGGGTGCTGGCTGTGCCAAGAATCAGGTCTCTATAAACCACACATATGACTTCCTATCATAAAAGGCAGAAACTGGACAGAGCAAACATGGAAAAGTGAGTCAAGTTAGGAGCGATTTGTGATTGTTGAAGTGATCACCACTACTCAAGAGAAATTAAATTCTTTGCATCTCAGTAATCAGCAAGAGGACACTCATTGCAGAATCAAGCATCTAGAAGAGAAAAGTTATTTAGGAGACATGGGGGCACCCTCTTCACACATGGGTTCCTGGGAAAATTTTCCCTAAATATTATTTTTGCTGTTCTCACTACCACTAAAAAGCCCGTGATAGTCCACTGCAGTCATGGCTGAAGGGAGATGTTTATTGCTTGATTATAGGGCAGTTATTAGTGTAGAGAATGTGGTGCTGGCTTTGCAGAAAAGCAGGATGCTGGAATCAGGGGTTACCACATCTTACCTGGGTGGCCAGGTAATGCAGAGTAGCACTAGTTTTCTGCAGGCTGCCTGAGAGGGAGATGTGTGAATCTGTGGAAAGAAAACAACACAGCAGTGGAAATGCTGGAATTAAGAGAAACCAGTAATGTGCAACATCTGCTGGGGAAGGAACAGGAAGGGAAAAAGTCAGGACTGAAGTCCAACAGGCCACCCTTGTCCTGCATCTGCCCGAGCAGCACCAGCAGGAGTTGCATCATGCTTACTGCACAGGGTTGGAGCTGTGGCCATGGCCACACTGGTCACAAGGTTCACAGCCTCTGTATGAGGCTGCTCTGTCCTGGGGTGAGACTTTGGGTTCATACTTTGTATCTGTTGAGCAGATCTCCCCTGCTTCCTGGTGACCATGCCTGAGCTGCTTTTCTGCTCCCCAGGCTTCTGCCACACACAGGGCACAGGTGATGGGAAGACACAAATAAATGAAGTAGGATATGACAAAGGAGAAATGAGGAATGATCCCTCAGAAATGCAAAGGACCACAGAGACCATGAGAAACAACTGTACATCAGCAAGCTGGAAACCGAGAAGCAGTGGACAAACCTAGGCTCACATCCACCACTGTCAAGTCTCAGAGACCTGGGAAGGGAGCCAAGCCATGGCCAGCAGCAGACTCCCAGCCAGGAGAAGCCACGGGCCCGAGCGGTCACTGCAGAAGGCTCCAGGACCCTGAAGGAGCAGCCAACACCCACTCTTCTCCAACTGCCCCAAGAGAAGGTGCTGGGTCTGGGTGTGCTTTGCCCACAAAGGTGCATGTGTTGAAAGCTCGGTCCCCAGTATGGGGATGTGAGAGTGTCAGGGCTGGGATGTGAGCATCCCCCAAAGCTCTCGTGAGACACTGCAGGGAGATTCGAGGAAGGGTGGTGGGGTGAAGAGTCTGAACCCATCAGTGAGTGAACCCCTGAGGGACTGGCTGAGTGGTAACTGGGGGCAGGTGGCCATGGCTCACAGGAGTGCTGCCTTGGGGTGTGGATTTGGGTATATATTTTGTTTCTGGAGAGTGGAGTCTCTCCCTCGCTCTGCTTCCTGATCACCCTGGGAGCCGCTTCCCTGGGCCACCCTCTCCCACCATGATGTCCAGCCTCACCTGGAGCCCTGAGGAATGGAGCCGGCCTTCTGTGGACTAGGACCTCTGAAACTGTGACCCCAAGTAAACCCTTCCTCCTCTGTAATCGTGTTGGTCAGATCACTCAGTCACAGCAGAGAAAAGCTGACAAAGACAGCGGCTTACAAATATTTCATACAAATCCCCGATGTAGCTCTCTACACGTATTGTGAAAATACACAAATGCCTTAATTTTATGGCACAAACCAAGAGTAGCTTAGGGCAATCCGGGATATACAAATTTCCATGCTCTTTCTCACCCAGTCAGGAGCTGGACTCTCAGGACAGGTGGACATTGACATGAGCAGGAACAGAGCCCAGGTTGTCCATCTCTGTGACCCTGCAGTCCAGCCAAACGACTGGAATCCCAGGCAGGTTGAAGCTGCCTCTCCCAGCAGCCAGGGGTCCTGGGCTCTCAGACTCAGGGGTCCCTTACAGCAAGATGGGGGTCATAGTGGTCCTGGACACAGTGTGTCTTGAGGATCCTGAGGCCAGGGGCAGAACCAACCTGCAGCTCCCACAGTCCATGCAGAGCTGACCACCCTCCCTCTTGCGACTTTGCCAAGGGAGCCGCCCTGCACAGCTGCAGGAGGAGTGGGTGTCTCCACCCTTTGGAGCCCTGGGTTTGGGGAGTGGGGTGTCACAGAGCCTCACTCTGAGGGATACATAACTTGAATACATCAAAGTTCACTCTGAATATACACTTTCTGTAGATTTTTCCTGTTATTAGAGGTTTCTGTCAGCATTTCTCAGCATGGACATGTGGGTGAGATTATTTTCTGCTGTGTGTGCTGTGCTGTGATGGCTGGAGGTTTGGCAGCCTCAATGCTCTCTAAAAAACAAATGCCGTAACATATGAGAACAACAGCTGCCTCCAGATTTTGCCAAAGTTGCCATGGGTGGAGGGTTCTGGCACCCTGTGGGCTCCAGCATGAAGTGTGTGCTATGACCTGATCTCCCACACAGACACAGCGTGGAAATGGAGAGGAGTCATGGGAGGAGACAGGGTGCCCACCTGGCATCAAAGTTCACAAAGTTCAGCTGGGCGTGGTGTGACTTGCCTCTCACCCAGGTCCTCAGGAGGCTGAGGCAGGAGGATCACAGGTCCAAGGCCAGCCTGGGCCTCTTGGGGATACTTGTCTCGCAGTAAGATGGAAACAGGGCCATGATGCAGCACAGAGGTAGATCCTCCGGGTTTATGAAGCAGTTTATGAAGTTCACACTAAACTCACTCTGCAGGAAACAACATTGAAGAAAATAATCTTCATCAGCAAATATTGTGAGTGGCCTGTGCTCAGAGAGGGACATCCCGACATGACTGAGCCAGGGAAAGGGAAGCTTCTGAGGGTCTGCACAGGAGAGCTCCGCATCCTCCATGGAGCTGGTTTCAGGCAGGGGCTGGCTGGAAAGAACCTCAGGGGCAGAGCTGAACTCTTCTCTCCTCCCTCTGCCCTGCTCCAGGGAGACCCTGAGCTCCCTGTGTGCTGAGCGGCCCCTGCTGGCCGTGGACTCCCTGCAGGGAGGTTTGTGTCTGGCTCACACTGAGGTCCCCTCACTGTGTCTCTGGCACAGTAATAGGTGGCCGTGTCCTGGGTGGTCAGCTCAGCTGCAGGGAGAACTGGTTCTTGGACGTGTCTCTGGAGATGGACACTCGGCTCTTGAGGGATGGGCTGTAGTAAGTGCTACCATCATAACATATGAGCCCCATCCACTCCAGCCCCTTCCCTGGGGACTGATGAATCAACTGCCAGTAGTAATAGCTGGTTGTGATGGAGAATCCAGACACAGCACAGGTGAGGGACTGTGTCTCTGAGGGCTTCACCAGGCCAGGTCCTGACTCCTGCAGCTGCACCTGGCACAGGACACCTGGGGACAAGGAGAGGGAGACCCTGTCAGTCACCTCAGTCACAACCTCCCCCTGGACCCAGCTCTGACACTGGGGACACTCACTTTGGAGAGCTGTGACCAGGAACAGGAGAAGACCCAGCAGCCTCATCTTCTAGACCACACCTGCCTTCCCAGAGAGCTCAGCTCTGTGTGAGCAGAGAGCTGTGAGCTCCCACAGCCCAGAGGGCATTTGAACCCAGAGCAGGAGGAGGAATTTGCATGTGGGTGAGGCTCTTCTTATATCTGGCGAGGCTGAGGCCAGGGTGCCCAGGTCCTTAGTGCTCATGTGATGTGTCCCTCTCTTGATCCCATGTGGAGCTTTACCTGTGACAGGAGAGCAGTTGGTTTAGGGGGGCTGGAAGGCTGTCAGAGGAGGAGCCCACCTTCCTGACCCAGCACAGCCTCCTCCAGTCCTGGCTTCCTGGATCTGGGAGAGTTCTCAAAGAGGCAGGAAACTTGTCTATCATGCAAGCAAGATTTTTGTGCTTACGACTGAGGAGAGGAGGGAGCAGTTTCTTAGAGTGGGAGGGGGTTCCTGCTGTGTGTCCACTGCCCTGCCCTCCACCCTCTGACCTGCCTGTCCTCCTGAGTATTCTGTCAATGCCTGTGGACAGGAGTGGCTGGAATCTGCCCTGAGCTCTCCACTCATCTGTCCTGCCCTCTGGTCTCCACCATGAGAGTGCAGCATGGGTGAATCAGGGCCAGGGTGAGGGTCCTGGGAGCAGAGGCAGCTCTCACCTGCAGCCTGAGGCTGAGAGCCACAGGGTCCACCAAGAGCAGCAGAGCCAGGCTGACAGCAGACAGGGAGGACATGCAGGGCAGGCTGGGTGAGGAGGGAGGCCCAGGGCTCCTTCCTTGAGCAGCATCACTGCAGTGAGAACTGCCCTGCCCACAGCACCATCATTTGGAGGACACAGTGGACACTCTCCTAGGTCAGGGTATTCACTGAGAGGACAAGTGTGGGTGCTGACCTCCTGATGAGGATTCAGGAACTGATCTCCTGCCTAACTGAGTGAACACAACCTACTAATGAGACGTGTAGGCACCTGTCCTTATTCACTGTGGTGTTGACCATGACCTCACTGCAAACCCTGAACCTGCAGACACCCTCCTCCTGGTCCTGGGGAGGCTCAGGGAAGGTCTTGCTGGTCTCCATGTTTCCACCAACTGCAAATCCATGTGTGACCTGTGGGTGAGGTTTCCAAGTCCCAGCAAACTAAATGATTTAGCTGTTCTTCAGGATACAAAAGGGAAGACATTTTCAGATGACCCCACCTCCTGCCCTGAGAATCCTGGGTCCCACTCTGTGGCAGTCTTCCCCACCTCACCTGTGCCAGGTGAGACCCAGTGGGCTCCAGCAGCCAGGGCTTCACCTTGCTCTCACCATTCACCACAGTTTGTTGGTAAGACTCATAAGAAGGTACTGGACTCATGGTGTGGTCATGAGTAAACCTCATAAAAATGTGTCCGTGCTTAGACAGCTCTTGGCCTCTGTGACCAAGGTCTGGAGAAGTACCACCTGGAAGAGGGAAGGTTCCTCTGGTTCAGGATTTCAGAGGTTGGAGGGCTTGGTGGCCTAGTCCTCAGCCCTGATCCAGGTGAGGAGGACATGATGGCAGAAGGCTGGGGAGAGGATAGCAGCTCAGGACATGGTCACCAGGAAGCAGGGGACAAAGTGTGAACCCAAAGGCACATCCTAGTGACCCACTACCTCCTGCCTCACCACACCTGCCTACAGTTGCTGCAAGTCAATCCATGTCTGTGGATTAATCCACTTTGGGTTAGAGCTCTCATAATCTAGTGATCTGAACTCTGAACCTTCTTGCACTATCTTACAATGAGATTTTGGGGCACCTCCTATGTGAACGATTACAATCAATTCTTGTTTCTGATAATCCTTCACCAGATCAGTTTTTTTTTCTTTTTTTCTTGACTTTTTTTTATTTTAATTTTTTTTATTATTGTAAACAAATGGGATACTTGTTGTTTCTCTGTTTGTACATGGAGTAAAGGCATACCATTTGTGTAATCATAAATTTACATAGGGTAATGTTTGATTCATTCTGTTATTTTTTTCCCTTCCCCCCCACCCCTCCCACTCCTCTTTTCCCTCTTGCCCCCCTCCCTAAGCCTAACTCTAACTCTAACACTAACCCCTCCCACCCCCCATTATATGTCATCATCCACTTATTAGCGATCTCATTCTTCCTTTGGTTTTTTGGGATTGGCTTATCTCACTTAGCATGATATTCTCCAGTTTCATCCATTTGCCTGCAAATGCCATAATTTTATCGTTCTTTATGGCAGAGTAATACTCCATTGACCAGATCAGTTTTGAGGGGGTTCAATCCCCTCGTTTCATATTGACATGAAGAATGAATCCAGGGGCACAGCCCACAGGTGTGAAAAGGGTCCTTGCATGGCAGGGGAGAGGCTGGTCCAGGCTGCTGCTGTCCCTCAGCAGCACTGCTATGCCAAGCCTGGGGTCTGCATGTGGAGCCTGCAGAAGGCACTTCACATTTCCACACAGAGGGCACAGAGGATGGGAAGCTGTCATGGCAGGACCCTGCTGATGTGTTGGATGAGAGGAGAATTAGAAATGAGCATGAGGACTGTGGAAAGTGAGCATGGACGTGTCCTGCAGGGAATGCCAGGCCTGAGAGAAAAGCAGCAGTGCTCCCCATGGACACTCACTGCAGAACAGAGCCAGCAGCAGCCACAGCAGCCAGGTCTCCTGCACCAGCTCCTGAGTCTGTGCAACCTGCAGACAAGCCCTGGGCTCTGATGGTGGGGGGTCTGTGTCCTCCCCTCTGTGTCCTCCCCACATCTGAATTTCCATGCTCCTTACAATTCTCCCTGCCCTGTGCAGGGTCAGCGTGGTCACCCTGCAGTAATGGGGGTCTCAGCATAGACCAGGTTCCTGGCAGGAATTTCGAGGAGCAGAGCTGTGGAGGTGGGACACAGAGAAAGCAAAGTTCTGGAGTTTATGCAGCGAGCTTTTGCCCTCTCTCTTGATGAGTGTTCCCATCTGCTCCTCAGGGACTTGCAGTTGTGAATGTCGTGTGCAGAGCTGAGAGTGTGTGCTTGCACATGAGTGTGCGGGTTTGTGTGTTATTGTGCAATGTGTCCCTGAAATGCTCTTGGTCTTTGTGAGTTTTCTCATTCACTTCCAGCTAGAAAGGTAAAAGTTGAACTTTTAATGATTCTAAGGTGCTGCTTGAGGAATTTCACTATAAGTTAGTGGAACTTTAGGATTTTAACTTTGTGAACATTAGACATGATGATAATGTTTGGAAATTTATTTTGGAACCATGGAATTCATACTATGTCATGAACTCCTTTCAACCACATTCAGTTACGTATTATTCTTTGAAATTAGAAACAAATATGGTTGGCCCAGAATTGTAATTGTAGAGAACATTTCTAAAGAATGTGTGTAACTTATACAGAAA
Source organism: Sciurus carolinensis (assembly GCF_902686445.1). Lineage (NCBI taxonomy): Eukaryota > Metazoa > Chordata > Mammalia > Rodentia > Sciuridae > Sciurus > Sciurus carolinensis. The sequence goes on along the minus strand of NW_025920172.1, from coordinate 214,828 downwards.
AAATCAAAATCTATCAGGAAACAGTTCCAGGAAGTCAATCAGCAAGTCCTTTGTCCTGAGCGCCCCCTGCTGGCCTGGGCTTCCTGCAGAGAGGTTTGGTGATTCTGAAGGGCCTTTGGCTGTTCGGGGCCAGTGGATCCCTTAGAACACGGAGACTCATGGAATTTATGCCAATCAAATGGACATGACATGCAAGGGTATTGTCAGACCCCAGGCTCTTCCTCCCTTCCTTTTGATTCCTAGCAATGAAGTGAGAGGTTTCCCCTATAGTGGGCTTTCTTTATTGACACCTGGCACACCCAGGAAGTGAGTGAATGCAATGGGCTCACACTGAGGTCCCCTAACTGTGTCGCTGACATACTATTAGGTGTCAGTGTCCTTGGGTCTCAGGCTACTCCTCTGCAGGTACACCATGTCCTTGACTTTCTCCCTGGAGATGATGAATCAGCGTTTCATTGAGTCAGCACAGTTAATGGTACAAAAACTACCACTAATGTTGGAGACCCACTCCAGCCCCTTCCCTGGAGCCTGGCGGACCCAGCTCATCCAGTAGCTACTGAAGGTGAATCCAGAGGCTGCACAGGAGAGTCGCAGGGACCCCCCAGGCTGCACCAGGCCTCCCCCAGACTCCATCAGCTGCACATCACACTGCACCTGGTGATGTGGAAAATATGCTGTCCACAGAGGAGTTGCACCTTAGCCTAGGAGAATGGCGTCCTATCCCTCCTGACCATGGGCGTGGACCTGGAGCACATGGACCTAGCTGACCTAAGTCAGGAAGAGGGAGGCCATCACCACACCAGCATCATGTGAGGAAGCTACTGCATCAGCCTCCTGGAGAGAGAGAGGACCAGTGGCCCCTGGAGATGGGAAGGTGCAGGGAGTTGTGGGTGGGGTGGGTGGTGAGGACCAGGTGCAGAGAGGGCCTTGTCCTGGTGCCCTGAAGCTCACATGTACCTGTGGCCACAGCCAGGCTGTGCTTCACAGTGACTGCAGCCCAGCAGCTGGGGGATCCCAACACCAGGGAAGGACAGGTGATGGACAGCTGGTGTGCACAGCCTGGTCCATCTTGGCCCCCTCCCCCATGTGTCAGGGTGCTGTCCTCTGCCTCACAAGGACTGGGTTTCAGTGTGACTATGAAGATACAGCTGGAATCACCAGCTGTGTCTGATGGAGAGAGAGGCTGATGTTCTTAGTGACGTTGATGATCACACACCATCTCATGTGAAAGACAATACACAGTATATCTTTGTTTACTTGGTTCCTTCAAATACATTCAACTCTACAATCCTTAATCTAACCTACTTAACTATGTGCAGATACTGTCCTCAGAAGAGCACATTAAACAATCCCATACAGACTCCCTGACAATGAGGGACACTGTGTTCAGGGAGCATCATCCCAGCATCCACCAGGGATCAGGAAGGGGCTGAGTGAGCCCCCAGAGCACGTCCTGAGGTTTCATTGAGGCAAAGGGAACAGAAACCAAACCACTGGGGAAAAGGAGCCCGTGGGAAAAGGCGTTTTGAAATCTGATGCAACATGCATTTTGTTCAATTAAAACCACACAAAATTTTGTAGAAGGTACTCTTATTAGGCTCTTAAACTTAAGACTTCCAAGATATTCAGCAGAGGAAATCAATGCATTTTTACTTTTTCGGAAGAAAATCAGAATATAAGTTGAGAAGATGATGGTAGGTACAGGAATTCAGAAGAACCAGACAGGAAGCGACTTCTGTGCCTTGCGTCTGTCCATCCACCTCTGAACATGAGAAGAGGCAGAGGAGGCAGGAACTGAACCACTGGGGAAAGTGAGCCCCTGGGAAAATTCTGTCTTTGTTCAGGTGCAATATCCATGTTGTTCACTAAAATACCACAAGCTGTCCATGTTTGATTGTTATTCAGGTACTTCTCAGGCCATCAGAGGAGTACAACACAGGAAAAACAGCTTTTTTATTCATTTAATATGAATAAAATTAGAAAATGAATAGAAGAAATGATACCATCTAGAGAAATTTCAGGAAGACAAGAGAGGCAGGAAGCAACTTCTCTGCTATAAAGTTATGTTTATGCGACTGTGAACACGTCAAAGTGAACAACACAAACTTACATAATTATGTCACAAATAGATAATTAAAATAATAAAAGAATATGAAACTGCACTCTCACTTGGTAACATGGAAGTTTACATGGACTCAGTGCTGCAGGTCTCAACACAGGTTGTGAAAACACATGGAGTGATTTAATTGAACGGCATGACCAGGACCAGCTTAGGACACTCTGGGGTATACAGATTGCTGAAGCCCATCCTCACCCAGACTGGAGCTGGACTCTCAGGACAGCTGGGCACTGACATGAGCAGGAACAGAGCCCAGGGTTTCCCTCTCTGTGACCCTGCAATCCAGACACAGGGCTGGAAAGTGAGTCAGGTTGAAGCTGCCTCTGGCCAGCAGCCAGGGGACCTGGGCTTCTCAGACTTTGGGTCACTTTGCAGCCACAGGGGGATAAGAGTGGTCCTGTGCACAGTGTGTGGTCAGGGTCTTGAGGCCAGTGGCAGAGCTGACCTGCAGCTCCCACAGTCCATGCAGGGCTGAACACCCTTCCTCCTGGGACTTTACACAGGGAGCCCTTTCTCTCCAAGACCTTGCTCAGGTCACCCCTGTCCACAGGCCATGCCCAGCTACAGGAGGAGTGGGAGTCTCCACCCTTTGGAGTCCTAGGTGTCGGTTGTGGGTGTTCAGAGCCTCATCATGAGGGGTGGACACTCACACACACCAAAGCTCACTCTGAGCATACACATGTCTGTTTATTTCACCAGGTTTGGATTTTGCTGTCAACATTTCTTAGCTCAGTCTTTGGACATTTGGATGAGATATTTCCAGTCTGAAGGTGCTGTGCTGTGATGGCAGGAGGTTTGGCAGCCTCAATGGTCGCTAACTAGTGCAACCCAGGGCTATCCCTCCTTAACATGGGGAAAACACCCTGCCTGCAGACCTTGTCAAAGGCCCCAGGAAGAAGCCTCTGGCATGTGTAGGATCCATGAAGAAGTGTCAGTGACCTGACAATATCTGGAAATACACTGAGTGGACTGGGAATGGGAAGGAGTCTTGGAAGGGGACAGGGATCCCCTGAGCATGGAGGGTAAGACCTGGCATCAGAAGTTCATAAAGTTCCCCTGAGCATGGAGAGCTCACCTGGAGCCCAGGTACACAGGAGGCTGAGGCAGGAGGACAGCTTTTCAAGACCAGCCTGGGAATCTGGGGAGAAGCTGTGTCAAAATGAGATGCAATCAGGGCTGGGATGGGGCTCAGTGGAGGAGCACCTGGACTCAATCTAACTGAGAAAACAAATGTTGGTAAAGTCCACTTTAAAGGCACTGTCAGGAAATGTCATTGAAAAACAAAATCAAACCTTCACAAATGAAATTGTGTGGTCTGTGGTGACAGAATTGCAGACCAGCCTGAACTAGACAGGAAGAACCTTTCTGAGGGTCTGAGAGAGGAGAGAACTCCAATATCTCCATGGAAGGTGGTGTCAGGACAGGTGCTGGCTGGGGAGGAACCTCAGGAACCAGGTGAACTGCTCTCTCCTCCCTCTGCACCTGCTCCTGGGTGACCCTGAGCTCCCTGTGTGCTGAGCGCCCCCTGCTGGCCCTGGGCACCCTGCAGGGAGGTTTGTGTCTGGCTCAAACTGAGGTCCCCTCACTGTCTCTCTGGCACAGTAATAGGTGGCCGTGTCCTGGGTGGTCAACTCAGCTGCAGGGAGAACTTGTTCTTGGACGTGTCTCTGGAGATGGACACTCGGTTCTTGAGGGATGGGCTGTAGTAAGTGCTACCACCATAACATATGAGCCCCGTCCACTCCAGCCCCTTCCCTGGGGACTGATGAATCAACTGCCAGTAGTAATAGCTGGTTGTGATGGAGAATCCAGACCCAGCACAGGTGAGGGACAGTGTCTCTGAGGGCTTCACCAGGCCAGGTCCTGACTCCTGCAGCTGCACCTGGCACAGGACACCTGGGGACAAGGAGAGGGAGACCCTGTCAGTCACCTCAGTCACAACCTCCCCCTGGACCCAGCTCTGACACTGGGGACACTCACCTTGGAGAGCTGTGACCAGGAACAGGAGAAGACCCAGCAGCCTCATCTTCTAGACCACACCTGCCTTCCCAGAGAGCTCACCCTGTGTGAGCAGAGAGCTGTGAGCTCCCACAGCCCAGAGGGCATTTGAACCCAGAGCAGGAGGAGGAATTTGCATGTGGGTGAGGCTCTTCTTATATCTGGAGAGGCTGAGACAAGGGTGCCCAGATCATTAGTGCTCCTGAGATGGGTCCCTCTCTTGAACTCAAGTGGAGCTTTACCTGTGACAGGAGAGCAGTTGGTTTAGGGGTGCTGGAAGGCTGTCAGAGGAGGAGCCCACTTTCCTGAGCTCAGCACTGCCTCCTCCACTACTTCCTTCCTGGACCTTCGAGGGATCGCAGAATGATAACAACTTCCCTATCATGCAAGAGGCCCCAGGTTCAACTGCCAGCCCTGAAGGAAGAGCCCTCAATGGTGACTGATCAAAAGAACAGGGTTGAGGATGTTGTTCCCCTTTCCAGGAAAAGAATCTTCCCTTTTTTTCTCATGAGTTGTTCTTCTTTAATTTCTGTGAAATTTGGGGGTTACACACTGTGCAGGAGAGGAGGGAGAAGGGACTCATTAGAGGAGGGGCTCCCTGCTGTGTGTCCATTGCCCTGTCCTCCGCCCTGTGACCCATTTGTCCTCCTGACCCTTCAGCCAATTCCTGTGGACAGGAGTGGCTGGAATCTGCCCTGAGCTCTTCCACCCATCTCTCCTGCCCTATGGTCTCCACCATGAGAGGACAGCATGGGTGGGTCTGGGACAGGTTGAGAGTCTGGGGAGCAACTTGCTGCTGGTCCTATGTGCCCTGCTGGTCTATGTACCCTGCTTGAACTGAGGATCCTCTACTACTTTTGCCTGTTCCCTCCTCCCCTTGAGGATCCCACTCCTGGATCTGAAGTTGCTGCTGATCTTGAACTCTTCCTGCTGGTCCTGGGTTCTTCCTTCTTGTCTTAATCCCTTGGTGGACCTGAGGGATTGCTACTACTCCTGAGCCTCTTGTTTGTCCTGAGCTCCCTCTGTTGACCCTAAGTTCTCTCCATAAGTTTAGATCTCTGTGTTAATTCTACATACCCTAACTGGTTCTTAGGTTCTGTAATTGGTCCTGAATCTACTTCTGCTCCTGAGTTACACCTGCAAGTCTTGACCTCACCTGTTGATCCAGGACTCAATGCTGGTCTTCAAATGTGTTGTTGAACCTCAGCTCTCCCTGCCATCTGAATATCCCCCTGCATGTTTCAGGTCACTGCAGGTCCTCAGCTCCACCTGCAGGGTGGTGAGTGACTGGTTTCACACTGAGTTCCCTCACTGTCTCCACTTGAACACAGCTGTATGCTCAGGTTTCTTGCTGGTGCGTTCAGTGTTAATGAAATTTGGCTCTTGGAAGTGTCCCTGTTGATGCTGACTCTGGACCAATACAGGTCACAACTTCTGTAGGTTCAATTGATAAAGGGCACCTGGGAAAAAGTACTAGCAGTTTTTCAGGAACATCAAGGAATACTGAAGACTGACAGGGACTTAGGACCAGTTGTGTAATGGTATCTGCTTCCACCACTATCTGTCTTTTACCCACTCCAGGCCCTTCCCTGGAGGCTGCAGATCCAGCTCACACCACAGCTGGGTAAAGAGAATCCAAACACAGTACAGGTGAGGGACAGGGACTATGAGGGCTGAAGATGGCCAGGTTCTGACTCCTGCAGCTGCACCATGGACAGGACACTGGAGTACAAGAGCATCACCTCCAGTCAGTCACACCAGTAGCTGGATGCTCCGTCCATCTCATGAAATCCCTGGACTCTCACACATGGCAGTGAGGAGGGCAGCCCCAGGACCTCCATTCTGCAATGAACTCCCCATGAGAAGGACCCAGGGCTGCTCAGTCAGGGCTGGACTTTCAGCCTGAGGCTGCAGCTGCTTTGCTTGGGGGAAGCCTAGGACACAAGTGGGGAGCAGAAGGCAGGGACACCATCCTGCACAGGAAGTGTGCTAACCTTGTGCTGGTCAGAGGCACTAGGAGGGAACCTTAGGATCTTCCCTGCTTCCTGCCTGGTCCTCCTCCTGCAGCCATCAGGAATGGGCAGGCCAATGTTCAGGGGTTGGCAGCACCACACTTAGGGGTGTTTCCTGTAGGAGGGCACAGCCATGCAGAGGGAGGAGACAGCAGGTGGCCCCCTCAGGGCCTTTGCTCTGCTCTGTGAACTCCAGGGGAGGGTTTGTCCTGGGGAAGGGCAGAGGGTGCCATGGGCCTTGCTGGGGATGGAGAGGCAAGTTCAAGGGACAGCCTGCTCCCACTCAGGCAGCTGTTGGCCTCCTACCTTGAGTATCTTCCTAGCCTTGAATTCACCCTTGTCTGTGGTGCTCCTAGACCTCCAGGCCTTGCTGTCTCCAGGTCTCAAAGCATCTATCTGGGTTCGTGAAATTTATCTGGTTCCTATTGATTCAGTCTCATTGTGTCCCAGGTTAAGTCACATCAGGGTTTAGCTTAGCCCTCTGTGAAGAGTGGGTCAGTGCTGGGTGAAATGGAGGCTCTGAGATTCCTCCCCGCTTTTCACAGCAAACTCAGTGACTCATAATGCAAAAGGTGTCTGCAGTCTGCACTGGAGATTCCCTTCCAGCTCTGTAGCCTGCGTGTGTCAATCATGACTGAGCTGAGACCAGGAGCAGGACCATGAGGACAGGTGCAGAGCCTGTGGGTGCTGGGGCAGTCCATGTCCACTTCCCCTGGCCTCCTGTGGAAATCACATGTGCTGAGAGAGGAGACCCTGCCCTGCAGACCTGCAGTCCCTGTGATGACCCCACTCTCTGGCCCATGCTCAGCTCTGGGAACTGCACTGGTCCAGAGGATGAAGCAGCCCAGCTCCCTGTCCTCACCCAGCACAATGTCATATGCTCCCTGTCAGGAATTCAAGGCAGGATGAGACCCTATGTGAGGGGATGTGAGTGGTGTTTTCTCTGTGCTTTCTCAGGGTGCTGTGTTAACACATTTAGAAATGCAGGGTGTGATTTTTGCTGTAATCTTGAGCCAACACAGAGGAATTGTGAACATGGTGAGATGCTTCACTACAGACAGTGAGGACTATCCATATGAGGATGTCTTAAATGAACTCAGAATGAGAAGCTGGAGCAGTTGTTGGCAAAGCCTCAGCTAAGGGCACAGTCACAAGGATGAAGGCAAACATTCTCCTACAGCCACAGTCTTCCTGAAAACCAGGGTTCCCCACAGACAGGTAGGAGTAGGAGAGATGAGGCTCCTGGGAACTCCATAGTCCTGTGCAGGTTGATCCCCATCGGGTAATCACCAGGTCCTGAACTGTGCATGTAGGAGTTCTTGAGCAGGTGGGAGTCCACCAGATGGCCCAGATATAGAGGCTGCTGGGTGAAAACTCCTGCACCCAGAGCCCTTGAGGGTGTGTGTGTAGGGGAGGTGGACCTGGCTGTCCTCCTGTGCTTCTAGCTTGGACTGCAGCTGTGGCCCATTGAAGTGGGTCCCTCACTGTCAGCACTGCTGCTGCAGAGGTGCCTGCTGAGCGCGGCCTCTGCTGCCTCCACACCTTCAGGTGGCTCCCTGTGCCCTGTCTGTCCTCACAGGAGTCAGTCCTCCTGGGTCTTCTCCTAGATCCTGTGGCCACCTGGGCAGGTGATGGCTTTCCTCACCTGCTTATCCTCGCTCACTTCCCCTGTTCTGAGGAAGCTGCTGTGCATGGCTCCTGCCACCTTAAGTCACAGGTACTTCCTCAAAGTATCAGGTGAGGCCCCTGCAGAGCCTGCTGAAGGCCCTGAGCCAGGAGCACATTGCTGTGTGGTGGACAAGCATGCAGGGCAGCTGTGCTCTGCTCAGCCTGTTGCTGTGAGAACCTGGCTGCTATTCATTACTGTGGAGGGCAAGTGTGTTGCTCCTGTCCACTGTGGATCAAGTGACTCACTGCATAGTGCTGGTCATTTGCCTGTACTCATTTCTAACAACTGAGTGAGATGAGCTGGGCATCAAGGACCGGGCCTCTCTGCAGAGCTGCAGGGTCAGGGTGGCTGGTTTTCATGAGCAGAGGGAGGCCCTATTTGCATGTCCTCCTGCTCTATAGCAGCTCTGGGTGGAGGCCCAGGCAGTGCAGCACTGAGAGCAGATGGGAGTGTCATGGGGCTGAACTGTTACATAGTAGGACTCAGAAAACTGAAATTTCATTTGCATATTTTTTTCTTGCATATGTCATCCAACAAATTGTTTTACTTATGAAAAAAAATTATGATAGAGTGATCACGGTCCCTTCAAGATGTGATTGTAAAATCACACAGAAGGAGTAGTGGTGGATCAGTTTGCAAAAGTTCATATCTAGCAAGTGGCAGATGAGTATTGGGCTTCAGCAATCACCATGGACATACTGCTCACTGACTCTCCTCCACATCCCAGGGACCATAGTGTGCATGACCTGAAACTTGGTGGAGCTGGGCTCCCTCATGCTGGAGCAGACTGTGGGTGGGGACTCTCTCAAGGGCACAGGGATGCCCTGGCCTGTGAACTCCTGACTGACGTCAGTCCATGTGCAGGACAGGGAGGGGCAGAAAGAGCAGTGCAGGAGAGCTGGTGCTCTGCAGTTTGTCCAGGAGAGCAGCACATGTTGTGGTGCTGCCCAGGAACTGTAGCCAGGAGGGTGTGGCAAGCAGCTCCATTGAGGGAAGCCCAGGGCTTGGCACCCAGAGGATGGAATGTGGTCTTGGTATTCCAGGAATCAGCAAGGGCCCAGCTTCACCAGTTCAGAGGCAGAGATGAAAGTATGAAAGTCACCCAGGACAGGGCAAGTGGGAGAGAGCCCTGGGGTGCCTGGCCCTGGACTTCCCAGGGCATGGTTTCCCCTTTTCACCCAGCAAGGTGCTCAGAGGTCCCCAGTCATGGCTCAAGGGAGGCCAGGACCTGCTCCCTGCTGAGGCCACCTTGTCATCAGCCTCCCCACCCTGGCTCTGCAGGCAGAGGGCAAGCGGGTCAGGGTCACACAGGTTCCACCAAGACTTGAAGGAAGTTCAGGGAGGCCAGATGGGTCAGAGTCCTGCTGGCAGCCCTGGCAGGGTGATGCCTGGAGCTGAGAGATGAAGCAGGGCTGCTGTGGAGACCCAGGAGCAGAGGAGCCAGCAGTGAGTAGGGCTGGTGCAGGAAGCTGCAGGCCTCAGACCAAGCTCTCTATGAAGGAGGCCAGGGGCTGTGTCCACTGGGGCTGTGTGGAGGGGCTGCTCTGACCCTCACCCATCCCTCACTGCAGTGACCCTGAGGACAGACATGGACACAGGTGTTCAGTGTATGTCCTGCTGGGCTCTAGTCCTTTTCAACTGGTCTGTGTCTTTTCTTCTCACATGGGAATATTTGCTCCTGCTCTATAACAATAGGGTAAGGAAGTCCTGTTTGATTTTTAAGGCACACAGGGCAGTTTTCCCTCAATTTTTTGGAGTCCTTGGACTGGACTTCTGAACTCTGCTGGAGCATTTCCTTTAGGCACTGAAAGATTAGGACTGAATGTGATCTGCATCATGAGAGGGAGTGAGATCTTTGTGTTCAGTGATAGAAGGATTATGACTGCATAATTGTCTGCCAAAATTCCACTTGGTAAGTACATTCTGTAGTCCCTGCAACTTTTGGGGAATGGTGGATCCCTTAGGACATGGGAACTCCTGGAATTTAGGTTAATCACTATGGACATGCCAAGCAAAGGGATGGCCAGACCACAGTCACTTCCTCCCTCCATTTGATTCCTAGTAAAATGTGAGTGGTTTCCCACAGTGGGTTCTCTGTGTTGCATGTGGAACACCCAGGAAAGGCATGTATGCAATGGACTCCTCTGCTCATGAACAGGAGCTTTCGCTATCATGAGCCAAATTTCATCTTCCTCTATGTGTATGTTATTTGCCTTCAGGGATGCAAAGCTCATGAGCTAATTTTAGGTTACAATCCAGGAGAGAAGGCAGAACCTGATGGACAGGCTCCTCCTGACCTCACTCCACTGTCCATGTAAAAAGCTGGTCTCACAGGAGCAGAGCTGCACTGTGACTGTGGAGGGAGAGGGAGGTTTAGGAGGGTGGAGGGGCTGAGTGAAGAGGCACGGGACATGACTGATGCAGGAGGAGCTGGTCTGTTCTCACCCAGAGGGTGGTGATGGGCAGCATACTCACCTGCACACCCAACAGAGCACACAGGAGGCATCCAGAAGGGTCTCCTCCCAGGAAGGAGTGTTGGGTGGTGGGTGAACTCCATGTTCCCACCTGAACAACAGGCCATGTTCAGGCATCCAGGCCACTGCTCCTGCCTCCCCAAGATTTGCAGCTTGTTTTCCAAACCTAAAATGACAGCCCAGGGGTGTTGGACTTTGGTAGAACGGGCTCCATCATTCACAGTGCCTGGGGTCCACCCAGGTTCATAAAGTCTTGATTGCCACATTGAAATCCACAAGGAGAATGCTCACAGACCCAGGATCCAGAAGTTAACTGAAGTTGGAGATGGAACCTGAGAGAGAGAGAGAGAGATGCCAGCAGAACTGCAGGAAAGGAACGAACCAGGGGCACAGGAAACATCAGAGTTCACCATGACTTGAAGCAGGTGCTGAGCTGTTTCCACACAGCCACCAAGAATCAGTCAGTGACCAGGTTCCTGGAAGTTACCTGAACAAATTCAAAGAGGAAACTTCAGAAGTCCAGTAGAGGAGAGCTGAGGAGCGGGACATGGCTGCCCTGCCTCCCCTAAGCCATGGGCTCCTACAGTAACTTCGACTCTGTGTGTGTGTGTGTGTATGTATATCTGAGGTACCTGGGAGGTTCTAATGCATGCGTGTGTGTGTGTGTATGTGTGTGTGTGTGTGTATCTGACTTTCCTGGGAGGTAATAAATTGTGTGTGTGAGGTTACTGAGAGGTCCTACATTGTGTGTGTGTGCATGTGAAGTCTCTGGGAGGTCCAAATGTGTTTGTGTGTGTGTGTGTGTGTTTGTGTGTGTGTGTGTGTGTGTGTGTCTGAGGTTCCTGGGAGGTCATTGTGTGTGTGTGCGTGTGTGTGTTGTGCAGTTCCCACACAGTCACCAAGAGTCACTCAGTGACCATATCCCTGGAAGTTACCTGAACAAATTCAAAGAGGAAATTTCAGAAGTCCAGTAGAGGAGAGCTGAGGAGCGGGACATGGCTGCCCTGCCTCCCCTAAGCCATGGGCTCCTACAGTAACTTCGACTCTGTGTGTGTGTGTGTGTGTGTAGGTATATCTGAGGAACCTGGGAGGTTCTAATGCATGCGTGTGTGTATGTGTATCTGACTTTCCTGGGAGGTCCTAAATTGTGTGTGTGAGGTTACAGAGAGGTCCTACATTGTGTGTGTGTGCATGTGAAGTCTCTGGGAGGTCCAAATGTGTTTGTTTGTGTGTGTGTGTGTGTGTGTGTGTGTGTGTGTGTGTGTCTGAGGTTCCTGGGAGGTCATTGTGTGTGTGTGCATGTGTGTGTTGTGCAGTTCTCACACAGTCACCAAGAGTCAGTCAGTGACCATATCCCTGGAAGTTACCTGAATGAATTCAAAGAGGAAACTTCAGAAGTCCAGGAGAGGAGAGCTGAGGAGAGGGACGTGGCTGACCACCCCTCCCTTGAGCAATGGGCTCCTTCAGGAAATTGGACCTGAGTCCAGTCAGGCTCCTGTCCCCCGCTTCCTCCAGGTAGAGGGCTGTACATGGTGGTGGGCTGAGCCAGGGGAGCAGGACTGTTGGGTGGTCCAGCAGAAGGTTGGAAGTTCTCAGACCATGAGGACAGGGACATGACTCCTTCATTCTTAATCAGAGGCACTTAGTCCTGCATGCAGCCATCCCTCTGAATGACAAAATCACCAGAGTGACTTTTGGATAACAATAATGGTGCTGATGCCTCCCTTCTCCAGGGACACTTCAGTTGTGGTAAATTGAGCTTCCTTTCAGTTTTACTCAAGGTGTGTTTGCATTTCCAGGGAAATTCGTAAGAATGAGATTAAGTAAAATAAGTAGTTACGCTTGCAGTAAATTCAACAAAGGCTCTGTTTTACCTGGCACTGGGACATTTTCCAGGTCCTCTATATACATACATATAGACATATTATAGTGACTCCTGAGGTTACCTAAGCTTGAGAAAGAGGAACCCCTACCAGCTTACAAGAAGTTCCTCTCTGCCCAGTTTCTCATTATATCTGATGTGTGGTCCCATCCTGTTGCTCATGGCTCCCCAGGATCCCTGCTTGTCTTGAATTTCACCTCCTGGTCCTGAACTCTACCTGTTGTTCTTGATCTTCTGCTGCTGGTTCTGACCCCTCTCCTTGTCCTGAGTGTTCTATTGACCCTGAGCTCCACCTGTGGGGCCTGAGGTCCATGCTGATCTTGAGTTTCCTATCGTGGTCCTGATGCTCTGGATGTAAGGGGGAGGGGCAGACACATTTCTCTGCTGGAAATAGATGAGTGTGCACTCTGGAAGTTTCCTCCTCTGCTTGCAGTGCACTTCCAAAGGGCCAGGGAGCCTTTATTCCAGGACATGTGGTAGGACTTTTCAGGGAGCAGGATGTGTTCACACCTGAAAGACTCATTGGGAACATGGTGATCAGCATCACCTCCTAGAGATTATGGGGCTAATGGTTAACGACTGTGTGTGTGTGTAGCTGACACGGGGAGGTCATGCTATGCATACGTATATCTAAGTCTACAGTAGGGAATTATGATTCAATTACTTTTCCAGGCACCATAAGCACATGTACGCATGTTAAATTTTGGGTTTCCAGAATTTGAGGCAGCATATAAATATTGCAATCTATGTAATCCAGAGTAACTTCCTTAGACTCAAGGTTTATCATGTGATGGCAGTCCATGGGTGACTCATGGACTGAGATTCATGTTTCTTCATGTAAATTGCCCATGAATCTTGTAGTGTCAGTGACTACCTGGGGAGGGTTTGTCCACAAACTACACACACTGAGATTTAGAGTATTGCAGAGATTTTCTCATATGGTGTTCATTTCTAGCACTGTTGAAAGAGATGACAGGTTCCTTCTTCCTGTGGAAAGACCAGGTGCTGCAGCAGAATCTGGTCTTGGGGACGCCCCCTTGGTGTAAACCTCATTCTGTGATGTGCCCTCCATGACCATGGGTCATTGTGGAGAGATCTCCTGAGCATGGTGGTGATTAGCAGAGCCAAGCCCATCCTTCCTCACCACAAATCCCCCAGGATGTGGACAGCACATATGACTTCCTATCATAAAAAGCAGAAATTGGGGATTGTAGCTGGAATTCTATGTGTGTCCTTGGTAGCAGGGAGCCTGAGGAATACGATATCATCTTCTACTCTAATGACATGGTTCCGTGGTGGACACTAAGATTTCACATATAATCTCTCATACAGGAGTCCATAGGTCACCTGCTCTGCTGTCACCCTACATGCCACACACATACTTTGTGCAGGTGACAGAACCTCAGCCCAGTGCCCTCACACATGTATCTACTGATATAGGTCCAGCAACCTCTAGAAATCCCCTTCCTTCCTATCATTTCATGAAAGAGCTTCACATGAACCTTGTGAGGTTGACAGAATAGATCAGCTGAAAATCAGGGAGATGATGGACATCTGGAAGAGCCTCATGGCCGCTCGCTGACAGAGAATGAAACCCAGCAGGAGTGCGTGTTGGGAGGTGTGGAGCTGGCCACAGTTCTGCTGGATCCTGAAAGACAGGTAGCATGTGGGCACCAGGGACAGAAAAGAGCTTGTCATGAGGGTCTCAGTAATGAAATCCACTGCCTGGGCCCTGGGTCATGATGCAGTGCTGGTGGAAGAAGAACAGCAACTAAGCACACAGCTTTCTACGCATAATGTACTGAGTAAAAGTTCAGGGGAGAGACCTGGAGAGTTCCAGTGATGAACAAGGTGAGAGTCACCTGCCATCCTGGGCAGAGCAGGAGGCTGTGGTGGTGGGCTGCTGAGGAGAGGGAGGGTCCCCCAGGTGGATTTCCATGCAGCGATGGACTGAGGTAGAAATGGAAAGCAGGGCACAGCCTGGTGGAATGCACTGCGGCCAACACTGCTCATTCCGTGCATTTCTAGAAATGGAAGGCAGAGTCGCAGAGGTGCAGAGCAGCAGAGTGGCTCACGTGGACTCAGGGTAGGTTGGTGACGAAGGCACAGGGTTCACTCTCCTGGCTTTTAACCTCCTGAGTGGTTCCTACCCGGCATGTCCTCTTAGTGGTGCAGGTGGGGTTTCAGTGCCAGCACATGAAGGAGAAGGGTCCCTGCCTTCCAGCCCCATGATTCCATCAGCAGCCGTCCTGATGCGCCAAATGCACAACTTCCTTCCCCAGGCCACAGCATGGTCACTCACTGCAGCACTGATTTGGAGTCTGGGTCCAATCCAGCCATCATCTGGGTCAGTTGTGGGTGTGACCCGGGGTCGTGCCCCTCAGGTTGAAGCTGTGAATCGAACACACCATGTGCTCCAGACTCAGTGCTGGCAACAGCATAGGGTCAACCCTCCATTCCCAGCATTGACATGCGACCACAGTCCAATGCCAGATGGACTAGTATCAACCTCAGGGCCCCAGAAGAATCTGCTGATGTGACCCTGGCCACCCCTCCTCACTGGGCAGGTGCTGGGTTCAGACTCCAGCAGCCCCACCATGTGCCTTTCTGGGGTCAGTCAAGGTGGGGTCCCTCCTGCCTGTGAGGCTGTGCCTTCAGGTGCCTCAGGCTGGCTCTGCCTGCTGGTGGCTCTGCAGGTCTTGAGGGTGGGGAACTGTCCCCTCACACTGTACTCTGCACTCCTCCTTGGGGACACTCAGTGTCCCTAGGGCCTCAGTCCTGTGAGCATGACCCCGTGCGGGCTCCCTGTGCAGACAAGTCTTCTGCAGGGCTCTGCCTGTGCTGGAAACTTACTGGGTTTCCTTTGAGGACTATGTGACCCTGCCATGCCCCACAGTTCCTGGACCTGTGCTGTCACTGTGAGCAGCACATGGACACCCTCAGTATGCATACGCCAGGCCATCTGCAAGGGCAGGCACTGAGGCCCACGCTGCTCCTGGACACACTGAGCCATAGCTGCTGTGACTAAGTAATAAAATTGCTCATCTGTGGTAAGAAAGAACCAAAGCCAAGGTCCTGTGGTAGGTGATGGTCTCCCACGCACAGTGGATGGTGCCGTGCACACCCCGTCCACCAAACAGCCCTGTGAGATGAACATCCAAGTCTGCAGGAGAGCATAGCCAAGTCCACAGCTGAGGACTGGTGGAAAAGTTTCCCCGAGGGCCAGGATGAGGGAACGAAGCCCCAGGGAAGAAGGCAGGCTCATAGGCTGGTCAGCCGTGTCCTGCAGACACACAGAGCTATTGAAAGGTCATGTGACTTGGATCACTCAGGCCCACCAGGAACCCAGGGTCCCCTGTGTTCTCCCTTGCCTTGGAGGGGTTCAAGTTTCTGTGGGTTAAATTTGCATTTTAGTATTGGATTCTTGGCTTGTAACTGAAAATTCACTATCAGACTGCATCATTCTAAAGCTTATCCCCTTTTCTTCGGAAAATTATAGTCTTGTTTTTCAGAAGGAAATCTGTAGTCCTATTACATCAAAAACTGCTACAAAGATTGGGTTTTTTTTTTTTTTTCATTCTAGTTTTGTTTTTGGAGTAAACCCTCCACGTCCTTCAGCACATGTGAGATGCAGTGTCCTCCATACGACCAGGTCCCGGGGAGGCGGCCTCAGTGCACCAGGAGGCTGCAGAGGCCCTTCTCTTCCCCCTGCCATGCCCTGGGTCAGGCTATGGCCAGTGGTTCAGGACAGAGCAGGTGGAGGGAGGGAGGGCTCTTCCTGCCCCACCAGACAGAGCACCTGGGTGACAGCAGGACCTCTGCTGCAGCCTCCCTCAGGGGGCTCCTGTGCAGGTGCTCCACTGCCCCAGCACACAAGCAGCTGTCCATCACCCTTCACCCTGACAGGTGGCTCAGGAGCTCTGGAGTAACTGAGCCACAGCCCTAAGCACATGTGGGACCTTCTGGGAACCAGGACACAGCATTTCCTGGGGACAGAGCAGAGCCAGCAGGGTCCCTCCTCACCCAGGCTCCTGCTGCACAGAGCCAGGCAGAGACCCCCCCACGGGTGCTGTGAGGCGGCTGGCTGGCTGCTCACTTCAGTCTCCCTATCCAGCCCTTCATTCTTTCAGGGAGGACTGTCCATCAACCTGCAGACACAGGAAGCAGCTGTCCATAAGTCCACACTTGTACAAAGTGGGGGAACAGCCTTAGGCTCTCCATGAGGACAGGGCATGCTGAGGGCTGAGCAAGCTGTACAGGGCCACAGGCCTTTCCCAGGACCCCAGGTAGCATGGCAGGAGCCTGTAACCCAAACGAGATTCCCAGGGCAGCTGTCAGGCCCTGAGCAGCCCTGCACAGAGCCCGTGTGGAGGTGCAAGACCGCCCTATATTCCTGATGGCATCTCACCCTTGTCCCCAGGTGCGCCTGCCCCGTGCCATCCTCAATGCTGACAGCCACCTCTCCTGTCATGGAGCCTGCTGCACTGCTGACCTGGGCCTGCTGGAGGGGCCCACCCCAGGCAGCCCTTGGGAGTGGATGGGCACTGCTCCTCTGCTGCCCTGCCACAAGCTCCTCACCTGCCCAGGCTGCCAGGGTGGCCCCAGCACCATGCAGCCCACAGCCCTGTGAGGCCCAGCTGCTGCAGGAAGACCTCACCGAAGGTGCTGTGCGTCCACTCCTAGATAGGAGAACAAGGAGCCTACGGGATCCCCAGACACCGCTGAGCAAGAACTCTTTACATTGTGGGTGACGGGAGGAGGAGCAGAATGAAAAGACACAACACCTGCTCCACCTGGTCTTTCTGAGGCCTTAGGAGCACAGTGGTCATGAGGTCACCTGCACACGATTCCCTGACCACAGTGGGACCTGCAGGAGCAGAGGCATGAATTTCCAGTTCTGTGCAACCTGCCAAGCTGAGCCTGGGAGCAGAGGACAGCCTGAGCAGAGCAGTGACAGACACTAAGGTCACATCGTGTGTCACAGCACAGGAGAGTCAAGGCCAAGGGCAGATGCTTCACAGAGGATTGTACCAATTATTAGAGGACAGCCAAGGCCACATGTCCCAAATTAATTTGTGTGAATTTCACACAACAGTCCTCACCTCAACTTGTATGATGGGGGACTTCTTCCTGAGCCCTCCCTCCCTGTCCCCTCTGGCCCCACTTCTGGGCACAGTGCTGAGAAAGCCCCTGGGCTCCTCTTCCTCTGGTGCTGGTTGACCCTAAACACCCCAGGTGGAACTTTCCCTGCTGACCCCTGAACTGTGGGGCTCGGCTCTCTCCCCTGCCCCCAGACAAATTGAGTTCTGCCACACCAGCCCAGTTCTCCCTGGGTGTTGCTCTGGGGGACTTGACAGGTCCCCAATTCTCTGGGTCTGGGAAAGTCCCCCGCCTTGATGTCCCAGTGGCCTGTCATGGAGTCCATCCTGGTTCTGTAGGAAGGTCCTCACACAGGGCAGAGAGCAGGACAGTGCCCAGGAGCCCCCACCCCTGGACACCTCTCCTCTTCCTCTGGCTGCTGAAGGGCTGTCCTCTCTGGAGGGAGCAGGGTCCAAGCTCTGGTGTGCACACTTGTGCCGGGGGCCATGCTGCCCTGTGCTGGACGGGGGAGCTCTCCTGAGGCTCTGGGACCCGATGAAGTCAGAGATTCTGGTGACTGTCGGCCTCATGGACAGCACAGGGCATAGGGCCCTCCCTCGTGGCCCTGGGTGACCTTCACTGAGCAATGACCAGGGTGTGTCCTAGAGTGACCTGTGTCCTGACCCCACTGCCCATTTCATCTGCTTCTGAGTCCAGAGGAGCAAGTCGACCCTGTGGCTGGTCGTGTGGCTCAGCATGTGCTGTCCCTCCCTCTGCAGAGGTTAGGGAGACCATGTGACCCACTGTAGGTGACTCACAGAGGCAGGGTGGCCATGACCTGTGTCTGTGCATGGTGAGTCCTCAACCTTCATAGTTGTGACTTTTATTTTTAGAAATAAATTTTAGATGTGTAAAGGTTTTCTGTGGCAAACGGTGAAAGCCAGGAAGCACCAGACTCTCAGAGGATGACATGCTCCTTCTTCTGGAGTGAATGGAGTCAGTGCTTAGTGCCTCGTGCCCTGGATACTGTGCTGTCCTGGGGGAAAAAAGGAGCAAAAACTTTGCTCAGAAATGTCAGACATACAACGGAATTCTAAGTCAGACCGATTTCCTACCTAAGAATGGAAGCTCCAGAGGAAGCTTCAAACTCCACAGGAAACCAGCCCCCAATCCCCTCTGCACCTGCTCCTGGCTGACCCTGAGCTCCCTGTGTGCTGAGCGCCCCCTGCTGGCCCTGGGCTCCCTGCAGGGAGGTTTGTGACAGGGCTCACACTGAGGTCCCCTCACTGTGTCTGTAGTACAGTAATAGGTGGCCGTGTCCTCGGCTCTCAGGCTGCTCATTTGCAGGTACAGCGTGTTCTTGGAGTTGTCTCTGGAGATGGTGAACCGGCCCTTCACTGAGTCCGCGTAGTTAATGGTAGCACTACTACCACTAATGCGTGAGATCCACTCCAGCCCCTTCCCTGGAGCCTGGCGGACCCAGCTCATGTCGTAGCTACTGAAGGTGAAACCAGAGGCTGCACAGGAGAGTCGTAGGGACCCCCCAGGCTGCACCAGGCCTCCCCCAGACTCTACCAGCTGCACCTCACACTGCACACCTGCAAACACAGAGGAAACCTGGTCAGGACACTCACTCATCCACTCTTTCTCTCACTCCTGTCCACTCACACACTCAGGATCTCTGTTCTCCATAATCACCTTTGAAAACAGCCACAAGGAAAACCCTGCTGAGTACACTCTCCATGGTGAGCAGCCTGTGTTGAGTCCTGAGCACTGAGTGGGATGAGCTGGAGTCCAGGGCTGGGCTCCTGTGCAGAGCTGCAGGGTCAGGGTGGCTGGTTTTCATGAGCAGAGGGAGGCCCTATTTGCATGTCCTCCTGCTCTATAGCAGCTCTGGGTGGAGGCCCAGGTAGAGCAGCCCTGAGAGCAGGTGGGAGTGTCAGGGGCAGGATCATAGGCTGAACAACACTCAGGAAGGTAGAATGTCTTCTACTTTTTTATTTCTTCTAATTAGTTGTATCTGAGAGGAGAATGCCTTTTGATTTATTTTACATGTATTCAGCCCAGATTTCCTTTCTCTGTACACAACGTAGTCACACAATTCATGCAGTCATACATTTGCATGTGGTGAATATCCCTCTCAGTCCACCATCTCCCCACCTCCATGCCGCACCCTCCCGACACTCCCCTCTACCCAAGCCAACATTTCTCCATTCTTCACTTGCACTCCTCATTGTGGATCAGCATCCACATATCAGAGAAATATTCGTCCTTTGGTGTTTTGGGGATTGGCCCACCTCCCTTAGCATGACATTCTCCAACTCCATCCATTTACTTGCAGCTGTGGTCATCTGATTCTCCTTCAAGGATGAATAATATTCCATTGTGTATATATAGCACAGTTTCTTTATACATTCGGCTATCAAAGGGCATCTAGGTTGGTTCCACAGTTTAGCTGTTGTGAACTGAGCTGCTATAGACCTTGATATGGCTGATTATAAGTCCTCTGGATTTAGAACTAGGAGTGGGACAACTGGGTCAAATGGTGGTTCCTTTCCAAGTTTTCTAAGGACGCTCCATACTGCTTTTCAGGATGGTGGCACCAATTTGCAGATCTACCAGCAGGTATGAGTGAACATTTTTGCCCACACCCTTGCCAATACCTATGATTACTTGCATTCTTCATAACTGCCCTTTTGCCTAGAGTGAGATGAAATCTTAGTTTTGATTTGGGTTCCTCTACATAATTCAGATGTTGAACATTTTCATATATTTGTTGATATATTGTATATCCACGGGGGACAGGGCAGTGTGGGATGCAGTTACAGGTCACATATTGTCCACTGGGGACAGGGCAGCATGGGATGCAGTTACAGGTCACATGTTATCCACTGGGGACAGGGCAGCGTGGGATGCAGTTACAGGTCACATATTGTCCACTGGGGACACGGCAGCATGGGATGCAGTTACAGGTCACATGTTATCCACTGGGGACAGGGCAGCGTGGGATGCAGTTACAGGTCACATGTTATCCACTGGGGACAGGGCAGCGTGGGATGCAGTTACAGGTCACATGTTATCCACTGGGGACAGGGCAGCGTGGGATGCAGTTACAGGTCACATGTTATCCACTGGGGACAGGGCAGCGTGGGATGCAGTTACAGGTCACATGTTATCCACTGGGGACAGGGCAGCGTGGGATGCAGTTACAGGTCACATGTTATCCACTGGGGACAGGGCAGCGTGGGATGCAGTTACAGGTCACATGTTATCCACTGGGGACAGGGCAGCGTGGGATGAGGTTACAGGTCACATGTTATCCATAGTGACAAGTTCAATATTGGGAGGGTGTAACTTTCACTGCAGGGATTGGGTGGTTGTCCTAGGAATCCACTGGGCTGTCCCAGCAAGGATGGAGAGCTGATGCCCGTGTCCAGGGAAGGTCTGTGGGCAGTTGCCAGGCCTGACAAATCCTGTGCCCCAGATTTTATGAGAATACAAGGTCGTGAAGGAATTTATAAGAATAGAAGCAACACGGACTCTTCCTGAAAAAGATGAAAGTGTCGGCGTTGCAGAAGAAGCATTGACGAGGCTGCGTCCCTAGAGCAGCTGCTTTAGATGAAGAAAGCTTGGCATGAACACACAGTGGGGACGATTCAGCCATGAAGAAAAGTGACCTCACAGCTTGTGCTGGAAGAGGGTGGAACTGGAGGCCATCAAGCTGCTTGAACAGGCCAGACTCAGAGTCAAGTTGGAACCTGCAGAAAAGTCAGAGGGCAGGAGGGTAAACTGAATATAGAGGGAGATCAGTGGGTCCTGAAGGGGACAGGGGGTGGGAGGTGGGTGAGGAGGGAGAGCAGCGTGAACCCCGTAAACTGTGCTACCTGCTTATGTGAGCACAGCACAGTGAGTGCACCTTCATCAACACCAGGAGACACTAGTTCAAACCTGCACAAGCAAACAGAAGGTAGAGCCCTGGAGTGTGGGAGAGAGAAGAGGGGAGGGAGAAGGAGCAGGAGGAGAGAGCTGCCCACAGAAATGGAGCAAGTTACATTCCAGATTTGAATAGTTAGGTGAAAACAAAGCTAATATCATGTTTTCCTGTAAAGCATAAAAACTGTAACCACTAGAGAAGAAAGTCTGAGGACCCACCCACAGCTGCAGGGCCAGCAGCCCTGCTCTTAGTGCTTGAGGAAGAGGTCACGGGTGAGGGCCTGGGGCCACTTCCAAGTGCCCAGGAGGACCAAGGAAGGAGACAGGCCCTTCTAACAGTGACCAGTCATGGGAGTCCTGCTGGCTCTGACATTGATCATTCTAGACACTGACTTCTTGTTATCATCCGTATCACCTGTGAAGCTATCGACTACTGTGGTCTGGGTCATCCAAACCTCGACGTTCTCCAGTGTTAAAAATTCTCCTCCCTGCTGTTCTCCTTGCCCCTCATGCGACATTCTAGGAGCTCCTAACTTGAATTAACTCTTCAGTTCATAGTTTAGTTATTAGTTTGATCTTCTTATTCTCACTTTATCATACAGATGACAGCAGCCTATTTTTCATTGACTTTCTTTTCAGACTGGCTATGCACACTCCTCCTGATCCTAAGAGCATGATTGCTTCCCTTGATAATAACTATACCTGGTCGAAATAGCCTGGATAAAGAGCCCTTAATCCAAAAGAAACTATATTCTTATACTTTAAATTCTTATACTTATCTTAAATTTTCCTGATTATAACTTTCTCTGCCTCAGACTTAATTATATTTCTATTCTATTTGAAGCCATACTAATCCCTCCCCTAATTATTATTACCCAGTGAGGAAATCAAACAATGTCTAGAGGCAGGATTATGTTTCCTATTTTAAACACTCATCGAATCCCTACCTGTACTCGAGACATTAAAGTTCATCCAAACATCAACAGGATCATTAACTTATATGATTTCCTTGTATCAGACAAATAACCTCCCCTCATCCCTAACTAATGACACTTCATGACTAGCATGCGTTAGAGCCTTTATGCTAAGGACCTCTTTATGAACTCCTCCTTTGACTTCCTAACACACACGTGGAAGGCCCTGTTGCCAGGTCTGTAGTTTAAGCGGCTATTTGGCTTAAACTCAGAGGATGTGGCATAAATCTGGTTACAACCATCCTCACCCTATGACAAGGGTTATAGTGTGCCCCTCCATTATACTGCCCCCTGGGAGGAATGACTCTAACGAGCTCTAGATGCTTACGACACTCTGCCTTAAATAGCCCATTGCTCAGTCATCAGTCAGCCACTGGCTCGGGTAATCGTAGACTTTATGATTCAAACCCCATGAGGCTCCAAGGGCCACAGCATTAGTAACTGCCCACCGATGAGCATCACCTACACTATTTGCCTTGCCAGTAACAATTATGATGGAATTCACAGTCGAGCTCTAGTTCTGGCCGGAGGTGACAGTCCATCCTCCCTGTGACCGCAGCTTGAGTCTTGGCTAGCCTAAGGAGTTCAGCTCTTCCAGCTGAAATCAATTTAATTGGGGAACTTTTATTATCTTGTCACCTTCCTCATGGTCAAATATGACAGTTATTCTAATAGGAGTAAATCACTAATTACAGCCCTATACCCACTGTATACATAATCACCACCCCACGTGGTAAACTCACTTAGCACATATCCTACATCACCCCATCCTTTACCTGAAAAAACACCGTGACGTCTACACATATTTTCCACTTATTCTATAATCGATTGACCATGAAATTATTTTAGGCCAATTGCACTGTAAATACAGTTTAAACAAAACATGAGATTGTGGATCTCATGACGGAGACTCACGCCCTCTTATTTTCTGAGAAAGAATGCAAGAACTGCCAATTCTCCCCCCAGCGCGGACACTCACAGCTTTCTCAGGTTTACAGGATAGAAGAAAGCCATTGGTCTTAGGAACAAAAAAAAAATTGGTACAACTCCAAATAAAAGTAATAAACCTATTTTGTCCACTCGTTCTTGTGTCCCTCGTTGCATTTACCAAACTGTCGTCCCTGGCAGCTGTGGAAACAGCAGCAGCGAAGTGGTTCAGGAGGGTTAAGAAGAGAGACTGTGGCCAAGGGCCCAGGAGAGAACTGACCCTGGCTCTCGTGGCCTGGGGTCTGGGTCTCCCAGACTGTCCAGATGGCCTGGTGGGGGCTTCCACGCAGGGCTGGTGGCTGGATTGGGCACAGTGGCGGCTGCGTCCTGAGCCAGAGCTCAGCTGGTGTGGCGCTGCACGAACTGCTGAGTCACCTGGCAGCTGCTCCAGGCACACAGGTCAGCAGACCCACTCCCGTGGGAAGAAGTGTCCCTGGGTGTCTCTCAAGACTCCCTTCACCTCCTCCCAGGTCCGCAGTGGACAACCGGCTGCAGGACCACCTGGAGTCCCAGGCAGGATCCGGGCAGTCAGGCTGCTGTTCTACGTTGCAGGTCTGGGTGGGAAGAGGTTGGCCAGACAGGGCTCCTGAGTGGCCTCCTGCCCTCACCAGGGCTCAGCGGCTGTGATGACACAGCTGTCCCACGGCAGGAACCTGGACCCTGTCCTCAGCCCCACACCTTCCATTAAATAGCAGCAAAGTGCCAGAGGACCAGTGCTGAATCTCAGGCCTTCCTTGGGAGAAAGAGGACCATGAGCCTGAGGTCCATCAGGAGTCCCAGGTCGCCAGCCAGGACGAGCTCTCTGTTTGCTGTACAGAGAAGTCCAAGGAAAGTCCTAGTCAGGGAATCCTACAGAAGTGCCTCCCCTGAGTTGGTGGGAAAAGACTCACCAGGGTCCTCTGAGCTTCCTTAGCATCAGATCCTGGTGACCCAGGGACGTCACTTCACCTCAATAATGATGCTCCGTGTTCATGTGAAAATGCACCTTGTGAAGATTTACCTGTGTCAAAACCTACACCACTGGGACTCTGTTTGGTAGGAGTGGTGAGAGGGGACATCTATGACCTCTCCTTATATCTGGAGAGATGTTTTCAGTTGTTCATACGCATGACCTTGGACGTGGTTTTGGAATATATTGCCTTTACTACCTGATTTCATCTCACTGCAGGCAGAATGGTCATTACCAAAAACACAAATGATAATAAATGCTGGTGAGTATTTGGGGGAAAAGGTACACTCATTAAGTGTTGGCGGAACTGAACGTTAGTTCAGGGTCCACTTTATGCTTTGAACGAAGCCTTGAAGGTCTGTCACTGCCACTGTTCTTTCAAATGGACATGTTTCTTCCTCTCTCCCTGCTCCTCCCTGCCCTCTCCCCGTCCCTACCCTCAGGGGAACAGGATCACCCCTTCCCCATCCTAGGCAGATTGCTCTGTCTGAGCACACACCCACCACAGGAAGGCAGGCTTCCAGATTTTGGGGATGGCACCAGAAGATCTCAGAGACGACTGTCTCCCAAATCAACAAGCGAATTAAAACTCCAAAGAGAACACGTGGAAAGCATCCTGTGAGGCTCCTCCTTGAAAGCCCCTGCTCCTGTTGAGGGGCAGAATCACAGCCATTGGGGCAGGAGTCCCTGTCTTCTGCTTCACTAGGAAACCTCAAAACCTGCTTTTCTCCTTTTTCTCAAAACCGTGTCCTTGTTATTGGATTGGCATTGGGGACAAGAACCAAGGTTTCAGCCACACTTGAGGAGAACATTTCCGTGTCTCGTGTCCCAGGTGCTGGACATGGAGCTACAGGACTTGTTTGCCCAGGTGGATTTCAGTCCACCTTTGGTCCCAGCCCTTCTTTCCATGACCCTATTTTTCTGAAAGAAAATGTACTTTACTCTGTACCTTTATATATTGGATACTTGTAAATTGCTTTTATTTTAATGCACTTTATTATTATTATTTTAATTTTACAAACACATTTTGATTCATTGTATACAAATGGAGTACAAATTTTCATTTCTATGGTTGTGCACGATGTAGATTCATACCATTCGTGTAATCACGTGCACACATGTACATAGTGTAATATCGTCTGTCTCGCCCCACCATTTTTCATACCCATGCCCCCTCCTCTCTCTCATTTTCCTGTAATCTGAAGTTCCTCCATGCTTCTCTCACCCCCCACTCCCCACCTCCATTATGTATCATCATCCACTAATCAGGGAAAACATTCAGCCTTTGGTTTTTAGGGTTTGACTTTTTTCACTTAGCTTGACATTCTCCAATTGCATCCATTTATCTGCAAATGCCATAATATTATTCTTCTTTATGGCTGAGTAATATTCCATTGTGTATATATGCCACAGTTTCTTTATCCATTCATATGTTGAAGGGCATCTTGTTTGGTTCCACAATCTAGCTTTTGTGAGTTGAGCTGCTATGAACGTTGATGTGGCTGCATTACTGTAGTATGCTGATTTTAAGTCCTTTGGGTATAAACCAAGGAGTGAGATAACTGGGTAAAAATGTGAGTCCATCTAAGTTTTCTGAGAAGTCTCCATCCTGCATTCCAGGGTGGCTGCACCAATTTGCAATCCTACCTGCAATGTATGAGCGAACCTTTCCCCCACATCCTTGCCAATATCTATTATTGCTTGTATTCTTGATAACTGCTATTCTGAGTAGAGTGAGGTGAAATCTTAGTTTTATTGGCATTCCTCTAATTACTAATGATGTTGAACATTTTTATATATGTGCTGTCCGCTTGTATATCTTCTTCTGTGAATTTCTTCTTCTTTGATCTTATTGTCCACTATCTTATATTATTTAATATAAACACAAATTCACATGATGGAGTTATCAGTGTTAACTCCATGGTGCAAATGTAAAACCACACCCAGAAACATGAGTGCTGGTTCACTGTTTCCATGAGCTCATGTCTGGCAAGATTGACGGAGTATCTGGGCTTTTTCTCTAACCCTGAACGTGACTGCTTACCTGAGCCTCCTGTAGCTCCCAGGTGCACATACCTGGCGAGGTCCTCAGACCCGTCCTGCACTGGAAATACATCATGTGTCTTCTCCACTCTGCTGTTCCCTTCTCTCCAGGGATGCATCCAGCTGTGGGCCTCAGAGGCACCTGCAGTGGGGAGGCTGTGCCTCCCTGTGAGGGCCTCCTTCAGCTCAGAGTATCCACTTTGCACAGAACCATCAGGTACACATGCTGCTGCCATGTGTGGTGGGCACAAGGGTCAGGTGTGAGCAGGGAGTAATCCAACCTCTGTCTTCACTTTCAATTGTCATGAGCTGAGTGCACATGGGGCCACGTGTAGCCCCTTCTTGTGAGGGGCCTGGGAGAGGATCAGCCAGCGTCCCTGTGGACCTGGTGCTGAGTTGAGGGTCAGACTTCATTCCCTCCACTGCACCTGGGCCTCCATGGTCTCCACATGGTCACCAGGCCACACCTGCCCTTGGGATTCTCTGCAACCCAGTCAGGCAATCTAAGCTCTCATGGCCTATGGAGTGGCCCTCAGGCCAAGTACTGTAGACCTGGCCTTTGGTCACCTGGCCATTTTCAGGTGTTTGCCGTGATGATGTCTCCCACGTGGGATGCAGTGGGGATTCACAGCGACGGCTAGTGCAGACAGTGCCAGGCTCCACCTGTGCTACCATGGTTACTTGGCCATGGTCGGGACATACGTACCTAAGGGTGAGATGGGGGCTGGACCATGGGCTTCTGCTGAGTGAAGGAGGCTGCAGCCCTGGGAGAATTCAGCCCTGTCCTTGGTTTCCATTCTGCAGACCCAGATCCCCTTCCTGTGGTCCAGGGAAAGTTGTGAAGGAGCCTGACTGAGAGTGCCAAGCAGCCTAGGTCAGGAGGGCTTGAAATTGGGTTACTGCTTCCCTAGCCTCAGGCAAGTAGTGACAAATTGTTGCTGTCTATGCATGTATGTATCTATCTGTCTATCATCAGCGGATCATCTATCTATGATCTGTCATCTGTCATTTATCATCTGCCATCCACATATCTCTGTCAGTCTTCAACACATCACCTATCATATATATATTGTCTACCATCATTTTATTATATTTCTAACACATATTTTCCATCATTTGCTCATCTGTCTATATCTATTAACTCTATTTTATCATCTATTTGTAATCTATTCATCCATTTTTCTGGATCCTGTTCACCAGGCATCTCTGTGTCCATCTATCTTCTTCTTCTTTTTCCCCTTCTTCTTCTCCTTCTCCTTCTTCTTCTCCTTCTCCTTCTCCTTCTTCTTCTTCTTCTTCTTCTTCCTCCTCCTCCTCCTCCTCCTCCTCCTCTTCTTCTTCTTCTCCTTCTTCATTATCATCATCATCATCATCTGTGATGTAATCCTCCATTTCTGCTTTGGGCTCTGCAGGATTTGGGAGAAGCAGGGACTCTCTGTGTGGAACAAGTGTCTTGGAATCAGCCACCTGCCCATGAGCACCGTGTCATTGTCAGAGGTGGTGACCATGGTGGTCTTTCCTTAGAGTTGGTTGCAATGAAAGCAAAGAAGATGCTCTTTTTATCCTGCAAAATATTCGACTCCAAGAGCATCCAAGAGCTGGAATTAGAACAGAATATCTTTAACTTCTAGAATAAAAAGTTGGCTCCAAAGTCCAACATATTTGCCCAGGCAAAAAATTCCTAAACAAGTTCCCTACTACGCTAGAAATAAAACCAAGAATCAATGAATGCACATTGAGTTTAAAAGTCTCTGTTTAGCAAAGGGATCGATTAAGACTGTGAACAGAACATCTACAGAATGAAGAAAACATTCGCCAGTTACTCCCCCAAGATGAGATTAGCATCTAGACACAGAAAGAACAGAACAAACTTAACACCCAAAATCAAATAACCTTTTTGATAAATGGTCAACATATGTCAAAGACACTGTGTCTGTGGCCACTTGCGGATGAGGCTAGTGTTTTGTAGTTGGATATTGGAATCCTCTGGAACCTGGCCTGAACCCCACCCTGCTCACTGTGGCAAAGAACGCGCACAACTTTGTGCAGTACCCCACACTTGGTGGGAACTGGGCTCCCTCACGCTGGAGCAGACTGTGGGTGGGGACTCTCTCAAGGGCACAGGGATGCCCTGGCCTGTGAACTCCTGACTGACGTCAGCCATGTGCAGGACAGGGAGGGGCAGAAAGAGCAGTGCAGAGAGCTGGGGCTCTGCAGTTTGTCCAGGAGAGCAGCACGTTTGTGGTGCTGCCCAGGAGCTGTAGCCAGGAGGGTGTGGCCAGCAGCTCCACAGAGGGCAGCCCAGGGCTTTGCACCCAGAGGATGGAAGGTGGTTCAGATTGCCAGGCACCAGCAGGGCCCAGCTGCACCAGCTCAGAGGCGGAGATGAAAATGAGAAAGGCCCCAGTGCAGGGCATGAGGGAGAGAGCCCTGGGGTGCTGGTTTTCCCCGTTCATCCAGCAAGGTGCTCACTGGCTCCCCAGCCACGACTGAGGGAGACCTGTACCTGCTTCCGCTGAGGCTGACCTTGTTATTGAAGGGACAATGGGTTTACGAGGCTGCAGCCATTTCTCCCCTGCCATTTTCCTGCCGCCATTAGCCTTCCCACCCCCACAAGTTTACAACCTGGATTGTCAGCCCACGAACTTCCTCGTCAGTCGTTGGTCAGAGTCGTTGGTCTTCCACTACTGAAGAGTGGCTCCCCACCATTCTCCCTCTCTCTCTCTCTCTCTCTCTCTCTCTCTCTCTCTCTCTCTCTCTCTCTCTCCCCCACCTTAAGGGCAGACACTCTCCTTATCTGTTTAATAAAAGCTCCTGTGCGAGTTCTGCACCTGGAGTGGTTTCCTGGGTGCTTTCATTGGTTCCGTCACTTGGATGAGCTCCTCTCCCACCACTTGGTGAGTGGAATCCCATCTGACACCCCAAACCCCCAGACCCGGGCCTCACCTTCCATTCACCTGGATGCCTGGTTCCACATCCACCACGGCTGAGATTGGTGAGTCTTCCCCTTGGAAGACCCAAACTGTCCTCTGCTGACCTGAGGTGTGGCCACTCGAGGCAGTCGAGGAGTGGGCTCCCCCAGCCATGGCTTTCACAGTCATGGTGGCCCCCTTAGTGGGCCTTATCTGATGAGTGGGTCCCTGATCTTTGTGGTGGCGATTCCCTCTCTGGGTTGAGGCTCCTCTTCACTTTTCCTCTCAAAATTCCTGGTCCCAGGTGATCAGACTCTTGGCTTTTGCCTGGGACACACTGACGGGTGGATGAGTCCCATCTTGGTGCTGCCTCCTGGTCTCCGCCAACCTTGGACGTCTTGGACACCGACTGGGCTGATTATCAACCTCCACCATGGCATCTGGGTCCTCCATTCTGGCAGATTCACCCCTGGGGTGTCCACTAGATGATATTAAACCCCTTTGCCTGACCCCCAGCCTAAAGCCTCCAAAACTTTTTCACCTGTGTAAGGATATTTGGCCACAGTATCCTTTAGATAATCCATCCAGGGCCAGTTACTGGTGCCCTGCACCCCAGTGTCCCCTGGGACTTACACAACTCCTGTGAGTGAGCAGGCAAGTGCAAAGGGGTTTCTTACCTTCAAGTTTTAACTGTTTTGTGCACCACACCTGATGTTTGCTCTTCCTGCAAACTCGAACACCTCCTTTGGGGAATGAAACCTCACTCCCCCACTTCTTCTCCCCCTCCTAATCCATCCTCCTTCTGACTTCGACCTGGTTCATGAACCACCCCCAGACCGGTCTCTGCGGCAGAGGCCCATCTGGCCCCTGCTCCTCCATCTCCTTTGCCCTGCTCTGTTTCTGCTTTCCCTGCTGCCACCCAGCCTACCCAGTCCTCCCAGCACACAGTCCCACACACAGGTTCTACGCCCTGTGGGAGGTGGCCCGT
Organism: Sciurus carolinensis; assembly: GCF_902686445.1. NCBI lineage: Eukaryota > Metazoa > Chordata > Mammalia > Rodentia > Sciuridae > Sciurus > Sciurus carolinensis. The sequence continues at coordinate 184,809 of NW_025920172.1, read as the reverse complement.
GTGGAGGGAGTGATCAGAGTCCATGTTCCTTTCTCACTCTTCCATCTTCTCAGATAGAGAAGCGGCTAAGCTCCTTCACCCCCAACTCCACAAACTTCATTAAGGAATTTCAGTATCTTACCCAGTCTTATGACCTTACCTGGCATGATATTTATACGATCATGTCCAACACCTTGACCCTGAGGAGAGCAGGAGAGTCTGGGAACAGGCGTGCAATTGCGCAGCTGAGGATCACCAATCAACCTCCTTAGGGCTGAAGCAGTACCAGAGCGGGAGCCCCAGTGGGTCTACAACACAGGGACCAGGCTTCTGTGGTGGGACGAGTTCCAACTCCACATCCTTGCAGGTCTCTGAAAAGCTGCCGTTAAACCCATTATGATAAACTTCTGTAAGTAATACAGGACAAAACTGAAATCCATCTGCCTTTCTGAGTACCTCACAGAGGCCATGCTCAAATATACTAACCGGGACCCTGAAACTCCAAAGGGACAACTCATGACTTATTACTTTTCCCCAAACTACCCGAATATTAAGGCTAAATTGGGGCACTTGGACAGGGGGCCCCCTACTCCTCAGCCAGAGGTTCTAGCAGTGGCATTCAGGGTGTATAATGGAAGGGAAGAAAAAACCCCCAAAACCAAAAACTGAACATCAAATGCTGGCCAAAGCCTTTCAGCACCCTGACCTGCCTAGCTGGCCACTACTAGGGGCACCCTCGCTCCCAGACCTCCAGGCCCATGCTTCAAATGTGGAGAAGAGGGTCGCTGGACACAAGCCTGTCCCAACCCCCAGCAGCCCCCAGGTCCTTGTCCAAAATGCCACCAAGTGGAACACTGGGCACAATTGCCCTGGTGCTCAGAGAAGTGCCAGGCCACCCTCACCCCTTCCCCCAGTGACTTACTGGGATTGGCGATGGATGACCAAAGGGGCCCAGGACTTCCACACCTGGCGACTATCACCACTTAGGAGCCCACGTGACCCTCACGGTGGCAGGCAGGTGGCTCCCTTTCCTCAGAGACACTGGAGCCACCTTCTCAGTGCTGCAGGAGTTTTGGGGAACCACTTCCCCTGTCAAATCCTCTACTGTTAGGGTAGAGGGAAACCATACCAGTCCCTACAAACTCCTCCAATAAGTTGGCATATCAGACAAATCTGCTTCACTTCTTCCTTTTTGATAATTCCTGTGTGTCCCATTTCCCTCCTGGGAAGGGACATCCTAGCCAAACAGGATGCCTCTATTTCCTTCTCACCCACTATGCACCTCCACCGAGACTCCTCTGCTGTTCCTATCTTCACGGCCTTACTAGAATATGCAACCCAACCTGAGCCTTCATATCCCCTTCCTCCTATCTTCATCTCCTCTTCCTCCCTCCCTCGTTGACCCCCAGGTCTGGGACACCCACACACGCTCGCCTGTACTCATTCACCTGAAGGACCATCATTCCACCCAGCCCAGGCCCAAGGTCCCCTCCCTCAAAGGAGCCCCTTAGGGCTTCCAGCAGTCCCAGGACTTAAGGCAGGAAGGCTTCCTTGCCCTGCCAACTCACCTTGTAACACTCCCATCCCAGCTGATAGAAGCCTAATGGTTCTTACTGCTTGGTGCAAGCTCTCCCCATCATCAACGGCAGTTGTCCACTTCTTCCCCACTGTGCCCAGTCCTTACACTTTGCTTTCCTCTGTCCCCAGTCAGATGATGGGCCTGCATTCATCTCCTGAGTTTCCCAACAACTTGCCAAGGCTCTTGGAGTCCCCCGGCATTTCCACATTCCTTTTCACCCAAAGTCACTGGGTAAAGTAGAATGACCAAACTGAACTCTTAAAAATGTCTTAACCAAACTTTCTTTAGAATTTTGCCTTGAGTGGGTCAAACTCCTGCCTTTTGATCTTCTGAGTCTTTGCTTATTTCCAAAGTAATCTGCCAATATCTGTTGGGAGAAATCCTAGTTCTTGGCTACAGCAGTTAATGTCTCAAGTGTGTAAACTTGCAGGGAGGAGCATTCTGCTCTGACCACTTAGGAAAGTAAACAAATTGACCTAGTGTTACCAAGGGAACCTGTATATGGGCCTGGTGGTCTGATCCCCCATGGCACACTGTGATTGGGCAAAAAGTCTATAAAATGTATGGTTTTTCCTGCAATAAATGAGTTTGCAGGTTGCTCACTACAAGCTTGCTTTTACCCAACTCCCGGGGTCTGGGTTCTGACTCCATGGCTCTTACCTGCGCCTGAGCTAACCTGGCACCCCTACAAATATCTACCCTTTTCAGCTGATGTATGGTGGTCCCTTCCTTCCCCCGGGATAACGCCCCTTCCTTTTCCTCTTCCTTCACATATATTCATTCATTTCCTAAGCCACATTTGGGCGTTCTTAAGGGTTATGCTGCCTCCTCCATGCCTAGAATTTTGTCTGGCTTCCTGGCTGAGTCTCTTCAAATAGGAGACCGAGTTCTTATCTCTCCACCTCAGGAGGACTACCTCAGTCCCTCTACCTCCCACATGGCAGGGATGCCATATGGTGGTCCTGGATACACCAAAGGCTGTCAAGGTGTGAGGTTCACCAGGATGGCTGCCCACTTCTAGGGTTAAGTTCTACTCTCAGTCCACTCCTCTCCAGCATCCAACACTCAGGCTTCTTCCAGTCATTCTCAGTCACCCCAGCGGGACCTCTCCACCTCAGGCTGAAGGTCATCAAGCCCTCCACCCTTCTTCCCATTCTGGAGGCTGAGGACCAGAACACCACGGAACCAGAAAGCCACACCCAACAATGAGAACTGGACTGACAGCTACATTCTTGCACCTGCCATTCACCCTGTCTGCCATTTTCCTAACTGTCAGATTTTCCCGCCATAGATCTATCCAGTCATTTCCTCCCTTCTGAATGGCCTGCAGGACTGCTGGAAGACTGACTCCTACTGTCCCTAGGGATGTTCCACCCCTGTTACACATGTACACAGCTGGCGCTCAGAGGACCGACTCTTAACACACATAGGCACCACCACACATGTACTCAATGTGACGGACCCTCTCGTGGCACAGGGATGTCGGGTGTGCCTGAGAGCTGGGTTCTCCCATCTCCTGGCTAGCACCCTAGACTCTTGCAGCTCTTTGACTTTCACAGCAACCCCTTGGAGCAGGCAGAGATCACCCCAGAATTATCAGGAGTGACTCTCTGCCAGTTTGCTTCCAGGTGCAACCTTCCAATGGAAGCCATCCTGTGGGCTCACTGGAAATGGGAAGTGCATGCAGGAAGAGTGCTGCTTCTATGTCAACCAGTCAGGTATTGTTAGGGAGAGATCAAACAGCTGAAGGAGGACTTGGAGAGGAGAAGGAACAAACTTACCCAAGGATCCTTGTGACCCATTTCAGGCCGATTTGGAAACTTATTCTCCCATTTATGTCCCCCTCTCCTTATAATTACCATCATACAGGCCTTTGCCCCCTGCACATTGAAATCTGCACAAAATCAGATTCCAAAATTTTTTAAAAATCAGACTAGTAATGAGCTTGTATTATGGGACTATCTGGACCTCATAAAGGAGGAATTGGAGCCTGGCAACAAGTGCACTCCCTAGGGGAACACTCCAGTCTCTACTCCGCCTACTGCAATGACATCTCCCTCCCCTGAATAAGTTCTATGCCCTCATCCAGCAGTAAGCAGTTACGGAAGGTGGACCCTTGCCCATACACCAAAAAGGGATCCTCTTTTTTTTTTTTTTTTTTTTTTAAACATATTTGTAGTTGTAGTTGGACACAATATCTTTATTTTACTTATTTTTATGTGGTGCTGAGAATCGAACCCAGTGCCTCACACGTGCTAGGCAAGCACTGTACCATTGAGCCACAACCCAGCCCCCTGGGATCCTCTTATAAACACAAAAATGGGGGAATGAAGGGACAACGGGTTAACAAGGCCGCAGCCATTTCTCCCCTGCCATTTGCTGTCACCATTATTCTGCCCCGCCCCCCAATTTACAACGTAGATTGTTAGCCCATGAACTTCCTGATCAGTCATTGGTCAGATTGTTATTAGTCTGCAAACTTCCACTACTGAAGAATAGCTCCCTGACCATTTTCTCTCTCTCTTTCTATCTCTTTTGCCCTTATGGGCAGACACTCTGCTCATTCACTTAATAAAATATCTTATGTGAGTTCTGGCATCTGGAAACATTTTCTGGGTGCTTTCTACTATCAGTCATTAAGAATTATGAATATATAGAAGAAAGTCTGAGGACTCACTCACAGTGATAGGAGTCAGCAACACTGAACATGCACCCATGACTCAGAAGTCACAGTGAGGACCTGAGGCACTTCCAGGTGCCCAGGATGAGTGAGGAAGGAGGCAGAACCTCCCAACAGGGAGAAGCAATGGAAGACCCTGCTGGCTCTGGCTGGGGGACCTGTTAACCTTCATTCTTCTGATGTATTGATACGGATGGGCTGTGTGCGTCCTATGTCTGTCCCTCCACTTGGGTGTAGAGCAGATAGGTCCTGTTAATGTCCCTGGCAGCTGCAGAGATATCAGCAGCAAAGTGGCACGGGAGGGTTGATCAGGAGAGCCTGTGGCCACAGGGCCAAGGAGAGGACTGACACTGACGGCCCCGGGGTCTGGAGTCTTCCAGACTGTGCCTGATTATTCTGACGAGTGCTTCCACAGCAGAGGGCTGGTGGCTGGATTGGCACAGTGGGGGCCGCATCCTGGCCAGAGCCCAGGTGGCGCAGTGATGGAAAGACTTCTGTGTCACCCTCTCGGCAGCTCCAGGCACAGGGTCTTCTCACTTTCTCTCCTGGGAAGACAACATGGATGTTCCTCAGGTCTTGCCTCCTCCCCTCCAAGGACTGCTGTGGGCATTCAGGTTCAGGGACACCAGGAGACTTTGGCAGGACCTGGGCAGTCAGCCTCCTGTTCTCAAGGGCCAGGTGCAGCACATAAAGGCTGACCAGGGAGAGCCATGCTGGAGACGTGACACTATCTGACCTAAGTTATTTGACTGAGCTACAGCAACTAAAGCAGCAAGGTCCTGGCACCAGACAGACATGGAGACGAAAGGAATAGAATGGGAGATACAGAGACCAATCCACATAGGTGCAATTGTCTGACACTTAACAAAGTTTCCAAAATCTTGTTGAAGAAAAGAGAGCCTTTTCAACAGACAGTGCCTAGAAAACTGAATATCCATATGAAAAATAACAAGATAGATGATTGCCTCTAACCCAAAACAGGACAATGCAAAGCAGATCAGAAATCTAAGAATTAGGACTCGGAGCAACCACTGGTTCTCCAGGCGGCTGCCTGAGGAGGAGCTGCGTGGCGAGCTGTTTGGACTCAGAGCGATCGCTTCTGAACACCGGGGGGCTGCCCGGAGGAAGAGGAGGAGCGTGTTGGGTCGCTTGGTGTAGGAGTGACTGCATCAGAGCTACAGGCAGTTGCCAGAGGAGGAGGCGAGTGGTGAGTTGTTTGGACTCAAAGCAACCACTCCTGAACACCGGTGGCCTGCCTGGAGGAGGAGCGCGGTGGGACGCTTGGTCTCCGAGCGACTGCTCCTGGACACCCGGGGGGCTACCCCGAGAAGGAGGAGAAACAGGGCGGGTCACTTGGACTTGGAGTGACTGCCTAGGGCTACGGGCGGTTGGCGGGAGGAGGAGAGGCAAAGTGAGTTGCTTGGACTCCTAGTGGCTGCGACGGAAATCGGGCAGTGGAGGAAGAGGTGTATGGTGGGTCTCTGGGTCTCCAAGCTATTGTACGGGGCTCCAGGTGGCGGCTCAGAGGAGGGGCTTCATAGCCAGGCGATTAGGTGCAGAGCAGGGTCCCAGCTTCTTGGTGGAAGAACTGCACAGAGACACGCCCAGGGGCAGAGCGAAGTTTCCAGGACTGCATGCAGATTCTCTGAGGAGAGGCAGCCTAAGGAGACTCGTCTGCGAAGGGTGAGGCTCCCAGGCCCAGGACGTAGGTTCGGGTCCCTGGGAACGTTTTACAGGAAGACAGCCCAGCCCAGGTGGTAGTTGTAGATTGAGGGGAACCTCTAGGAGGGGAATTGACCAGCAAGACCTCCCCACCAGGTGAATCTTCCCTGCCGGGTGAGATTTTCCCACAAAGTCGGTAAAATCATAGACACAGGCACAAACAGGCCTTGCCTCAGCCCACAGCCTAGTTTCCCTTTGGATGACCATTGGTCAACAATTGGAGGCACCTCTGCCCACTATCAGGGAATATACCCCACCTGAGGGTCACCACCCCTAGAGAGGCAGCTTCCTTTTGGAGCACCACATTATCAACTTCCTCCAAGACTGCAGGCTACTGAAGGATAAGAGGCTATATACTAGCAATCTTCAGGGACATTATAAGTCAATAGAGGAAATCTGCAATATCTTAATGACCCACTGATTCCTGAACAATATGAGAAAACAAGGGAAGAAAATGCCCCAAACAAATCTAGATGTTACATCAATAAAATCCAATGACAGCATGGCAGAAGAAATGACAGAAAGGGAGTTCAGAATGTACATAATTAAAATGGTTAGGGAAGCAAACGATGAGATGAAAGAGCAAATGCAGGCATTGAATGATGAGATGAAAGAGCACATGCAGGCATTGAATGATAGCACCAATCAACAGTTAAAAGAGCAAATACAGGAAGCAAAAGATCATTTCAATAAAGCATTAGAGATATTAAAAAAAAACCAAACAGAAATCCTTGAAATGAAGGAAACAATAAACCAAATTAAGAACTTCATAGAAAGTATAACAAATAGGATAGAACACCTCGAAGACAGAACCTCAGATATTGAAGACAAAATATTTAACCTTGAAAACAAAGTTGAACAAACAGAGAAGATGGTAAGAAAACATGAACAGAATCTCCAAGAATTATGGGATATCATGAAAAGGCCAAATTTGAGAATTATTGGGATAGATGAAGGCTTAGAGAAACAAATCAAAGGAATGAACAATCTATTCAATGAAATAATATCAGAAAATTTCCCAAACCTGAAGAATGAAATGGAAAATCAAGTTCAAGAGGCTTATAGGACTCCAAATACACAAAATTACAATAGACCCACACCAAGGCACATTATAATGAAAATACCTACCATACAAAATAAAGACAGAATTTTAAAGGCTGTGAGAGAAAAGAACCAAATCACATTCAGGGGGAAACCAATACGGATATCAGCAGATTTTTCAATCCAGACCCTAAAAGCTAGAAGGACCTGGAACAACATTTTTCAAGCTCTGAAAGAAAATGGATGCCAACCAAGAATCTTATACCCAGCAAAACTTACCTTCAAATTTGACGAAGAAATAAAATCATTCCATGATAAACAAATGCTGAAAGAATTTACAAAAAGAAAGCCAGCATTACAGAACATTCTCAGCAAAATATTCCATGAGGAAGAGATAAAAAATAAAGAAGTAAATCAGCAAAGGGAGGAATTACCCTAAAGGAGCTGTCAAATAAAGGAGGAACCAAGTCGTTTCAAAAATAAATAAATAAATAAATAAAATTTAAAAAATGAACCAAATGACCGGGAATACAAATCATATCTCAATAGTAACCCTGAATGTTAACAGCCTGACTTCATCAATCAAAAGACATAGACTGGCAGGTTGGATTAAAAAGAAAGATTCAACAATATGTTGCCTGCAAAAGACTCATCTCATAGAAAGAGATACCCATAGACTAAAGGTGAAAGGATGGGGAAAAACATACCACGCATATGGACTCAGCAAAAAAAACTGGAGTATCCTTCCTCATTTCAGATAATGTGGACTTCAAGCCAAAGTTAGTCAGAAGGGATAAAGAAGGACATTTCATACTACTTAAGGGAAGCATAAATCAGCAAGATATAACAATCATAAACATCTATGCTGCAAACAGTGGCTCATCCATGAATGTCAAACAAATTCTTCTCAATTTTAGAAACCAAATAGATCGTAACACAATAATACTAGGTGCTTTTAACACGCATCTCTCACCACTGGACAGATCTTCCAAACAAAAATTGAACAAAGAAACCATAGATCTCAATAACACAATCAATAATTTAGACTTAACAGACATTTATAGAATATACCATCCAACCAAGAGCGAATACACTTTCTTCTCAGCAGCACATGGATCATTCTCTAAAATAGACCATATTTTATGCCACAAAGCTAATGTCAGCAAATACAAGAAAATAGAGACACTACCTTGTATTCTATCAGATCATAATGGATTGAAGTTAGAAATAAATGAAAGAGTAAAAAACAGAAACTACTCCAACACCTGGAGATTAAACAATATGCTATTATATGATGAATGGATAACAGAAGATATTAGGAAGGAAATTAAAAAATTCTTAGAGGTAAACGAGAACAAAGAAACATCATATCAAAATCTCGGGGACACTATGAAAGCAGTACTTAGAGGAAGATTTATTTCATGGAGCGCATTTAATAAAAGAAGTAAAACTCAACAAATAAACGACCTAACACTACAGCTCAAAGCCCTAGAAAAAGAAGAACAGACCAACACCAAAAATAGTAGAAGACAGGAAATAGTTAAACTGAGAGCTGAAATCAACGAAATTGAAACGAAAGAAACAATACAAAAAATTGACAAAATAAATAGTTGGTTCTTCAAAAAAATAAACAAAATTGATAAACCTTTAGCCACACTAATGAAGAGAAGACGAGAGAACACCCAAATCACTAAAACTCGGAATGAACAAGGAAATATCACAACAGAAACGACTGAAATACAAAACATAATTAGAAGCTATTTTGAAAACCTATACTCCAACAAAATAGAAAATTTCGAAAACATCAACAGGTTTCTAGAGACATATGAATTGCCTAAACTGAACGAGGAGGACATACACAATTTAAATAGACCAATTTCAAGTAATGAAATAGAAGAAGTCATCAAAAGCCTACCAACAAAGTAAAGTCCAGGACGAGATGGGTTCTCAGCCGAGTTCTACAAAACCTTTAAAGAGGAGCTCATTCCAATATTTCTCAAAGTATTCCAGAAAATAGAAGAGGAGGGAACCCTCCCAAACTCATTCTATGAAGCCAATATTACCCTGATACCTAAACCAGACAGACACACATCGAGGAAAGAAAATTTCAGACCAATATCCTTAATGAACATCGACGCAAAAATTCTCAACAAAATTTTAGCAAATTGCATACAAAAACATATTAAAAAGATAGTGCACCATGATCAAGTGGGTTTCATCCCAGGGATGCAAGGTTGGTTCAACATCTGGAAATCAGTAAATGTAATTCACCATATCAACAGACTTAAAGTCAAAAATCACATGATTATTTCAATAGATGCAGAAAAATCATTTGATAAAATACAACATCCCTTCATGCTCAAAACACTAGAAAAAATAGGGATAGTGGGAACATTCCTTAACATTCTAAAGGACATCTATGCTAAGCCCATGGCTAATATCATTCTAAATGGTAAAAAACTGAAAGCATTCCCTCTAAAAACTGGAACAAGGCAGGGATGCCCTCTTTCACCACTTCTATTCAATATCGTCCTTGAAACTCTAGCCAGAGCAATTAGACAAACCAAAGAAATTAAAGGGATACGAATAGGAAAAGAAGAACTCAAACTATCCCTGTTTGCTGATGACATGATTATACATTTAGAGGAACCAGGAAATTCCACCAGAAAACGTTGAGAACTCATAAGTGAATTCAGTAAAGTAGCAGGTTACTACATCAATGCTCATAAATCCAATGCATTTTTATACAAAAGTCATGAATCTTCAGAAAGAGAAGTTAGGAAAACTACCCCATTCACAATAGCTTAGAAAAAAATAAAATACTTGGGAATCAATCTTACAAAAGAGGTAACAGATCTCTACAATGAAAACTACAAAACATTGAAGAAAGAATTTGAGGAAGACATTAGAAGATGGAAAGATGTCCCATGTTCTTGGATAGGCAGAACTAATATTGTCAAAATGGCCATACTACCAAAAGTGCTATACAGATTCAATGCAATTCCAATTAAAATCCCTATGACGTACCTCACAGAAATAGAGCAAGCAATCATGAAATTCATCTGGAAGAATAAGAAACCCAGAATAGCTAAAGCAATCCTTAGCAGGAAGGATAAAACAGGGGGTATTGCAATACCAGATCTTCAACTATACTACAAAGCAATAGTAACAAAAACAGCTTGGTATTGGCACCAACATAGGTGGATCAATGGTACAGAATAGAGGACATGGACACAAACCCAAATAAACACAATTTTCTCATACTAGACAAAACCCAATGAATGAACCAAAACATGCAATGAAGAAAAGATAGCCTCTTCAACAAATGGTGCTAGGAAAATTGGAAATCCATATGCAACAGAATGAAACTAAACCCCTGTCTCTCACCCTGCACAAAAATCAACTCAAAATGGATCAAGGGCCTTGAAATCAGACCAGAGACCCTACAGCTTATACAAGAAAAAGTAGGTTCAAATCTTCAACGTGTTAGGATCAGACTTCCTTAACAGGACTCCCATAGCACAAGAAATAAAAGCACGAATCAATAACTGGGACAGATTCAAACTAAATAGCTTTCTCTCAGCAAAGGAAACTATCAGCAATGTGAAGAGAGAACTTACAGAGTAGGAGAAAATCTTTGCCACCAATTTCCAGAATATATAAACAACTCAGAAAACTCTACACCAAGAATACTAATAACCCAATCAACAAATGGGTAAGGATATGAACAGACACTTCACAGATGAAGATCTGCAAGCAATCAACAAACATATGAAAAAATGTTCACCATCTTTAGTAATAAGAGAAATGCAAATCAAAACTACACTAAGATTCCATCTCACCCCAATTAGAATGGCAATTATCAAGAATACAAGCAACAACAGGTGTTGGGGAGGGTGTGGGGAAAAAGGCACACTCGTACATGGCTGGTGTGGTTGTGAATTAGTGCAGTCACTCTGGAAAGCAATGTGGATATTTCTCAGAAAGCTTGGATTGAACCACCATTTGACCCAGCTGTCCTACCCCTTGGCCTATACCCAAAGGAATTAAAATCAGCATACTACATAGATACAGCCACATCAATGTTCATAGCTGCTCAATTCACAATAGCCAGAGTGTGGAACCAACCTAGATGTTCTTCAATGGATGAATGGATAAAGAAACTGTGGTGTATATATATATATACATATATATATATATATATATATATATATATATATATATATATGCAATGGAATATTAGTCACCCATAAAAATAATAAAATTATGGCATTTGCAGGCAAACGATGAAATTGGAGAATATCATGCTAAGTGATATAAGCCAATCTCAAAAAACTAAAGGACAAATGATCTCACTGATAAGCAGATGATGACACATAATGGGGGGTGGGGTGGGAGGGGGACAAGAACGGAGGAAGGAGGTACTGTGCAGAGGGAAAAGAGGGGTGGGAAGGGTGGGGGAAAGGGAAATAACAACAGAATGAATCAAAAATTATTACCCTAGGTAAATGTATGATTACAAAAATGGTATGCTGTTACCCCATGTACAAACAGAGAAACAAGATGTATCCTATTTGTTTACAAAAAGAATGATTTTTAAAAATTGGGGTTATTACAATCATGGTTAAACAACAACTGTTAGAGCTTTGTATTATGTTACAGAGTCTAAAGTTTTCTTTAAAAACTAAACTTGGTTAATATAAAAACATCAAGGTAATTGGAATGGTCATTATTTGTATATTAAATGTGTTCATTTCTACCAGGTATACAAGTCTTTAAAGCGGAAATTTATCAAGCTGTTATTCTCCAAATTAAACTCGTCTGTAATTGTAATTTTAAACTTATAAATAGTAACATTTATTGGGGATTAGTTTCTATCATTTAATGCAGTATTACAGGATCTGTTATCAATAGGTTATATGTAAAATTTGTTACTTTTTACACTGAGATAAAAAGTTTTAAACAAAATATATTTCTAAAGGTTAGTGAGAGTCTGATTGTCTAAAGATTAATATCATGAAACAAAAAACATTTTGCCACACAAAAGGAAAGTTAAGGGCTCTCTCAGTCTTTCTTTGATTTGTGTTTTGAATATAATGTTAAATTGTGTTGACTAATGCTCATATAGATTCGGGAAACTATATGTAATCTTAAAATGATATTTAAGGAAGTCAAAGATCAGCATCAGACTTAGAACACTTTAGATTTGTGAGGGGCCATGCCTGACCTCAGATAAGGCTCTGCCTCCCATCTTACTGCATGTTAGAATGGCTCCAAAATAAGCCAGACTTCAGCTTATTTAAAGTTATAGACAAAGGATTGGTTCTTCTTGTGGATTTACTGTGATGTCAAATAGGGGATATAATATAGAGCCAAAATGCTCACCCCAAATTCAAGGTAGCTATTACACAAGCTGAATGTACTTTTTCGCTTGTTAATTTCATTTTGTAAAACTGTTACCTGTTAGTTTACAGAGGTACTGCTTCAAGAATACACAACCTAGGTAATTTGTGATAATACGTCATAAGCTTCCGAACAGATAGTATGTAATGGAAACTTCCAGTACTACGACAGACTCCACTTAAAGAAAAGGGTAAATAACTGTAAAGTTACAGACATTGAAGTCAAAGCCCAGCACTCTTTCTTTATGACTGGTGAGACTGGCTTGCCAGATGGTTAAGATCAAACTTAGAGATTGAAATTCAATACAGAGGCCAAGAAAAACCAGTATTTGGCTCTTGCTGTCAACAGCAGACTGAATCCAGGGAACAGGAGGACTTCTCTAAGGAGCTTTGCAACTCTGGGTCACACAACCTCCCTATCAGGGAGATCGCTGAGACCACCGGAGGATGAGAAGCCAATCAGTGCCCCTGCTGCCAAGGAGGGTGATTGGAAAAGGGAGACACTCAGATGCTTCCAGGGGAAGCCACCTCATCAAGGAGAACCCTCCTAGCAAAGGGCACTAAAGGAGCTAAGAAGCTGCTCTCACGTTCCCCACGAGTGACCCCTGTGGGAACTCAGCTGACTCTTTACAAGACAGGAACAAGTCAGTTTGACCAGCTTGATCTTAAACATCTATCAAAACAGTTAAAACCAACACAAAGCCATTCTTGGGCGTTTAAAAGAAATAATAGTTAAATGTAACCTAAATAATACACATGTGTTAGCCCACTAGAATAAAGACTGGGGGGTACAAAAGAGATTCTTAGGCAAATGTGCCTAATAACTATCAAGTGGACATCCAGAGTCAGAAATTTTTAGTCTGTTAAGGCCTACAGACATTCCTAAGCTACAAACGCAGGCTTCATTTAGGGAGAGGGACAAAAGTGGAGGAGGTCAAACTCCACGACTGTGCAATTATGTCAAATGGAATATTATTTAAAATAAAGAGGCACTAATGATAAAGGAATTTTAAATTGAAAACCAAATTGTTCTCTTTGCAGATGTCAAAAATTATTACAGAAAATAAGTGCAGAGTGATTCCCTGGGAAGTTGGTACATGGAGATGACCCCAGACAGAGATAACCAGCCCCAACCCCCTCTGCACCTGCTCCTGGCTGACCCTGAGCTCCCTGTGTGCTGAGCGCCCCCTGCTGGCCCTGGGCACCCTGCAGGGAGGTTTGTGTCTGGGCTCACACTGAGGTCCCCTCACTGTGTCTCTGGCACAGTAATAGGTGGCCGTGTCCTCGGCTCTCAGGCTGCTCATTTCCAGGTACAGTGTGTTCTTGGAGTTGTCTCTGGAGATGGTGAATCGGCCCATCACGGAGTCGGCGTAGTTTTTACTATCACTATCATACTCAATGTCTGAGATCCACTCCAGCCCCTTCCCTGGAGCCTGGCGGACCCAGCTCATCCAGTAGTCACTGAAGGTGAATCCAGAGGCTGCACTGGAGAGTCGCAGGGACCCCCCAGGCTGCACCAGGCCTCCCCCAGACTCCACCAGCTGCACATCACACTGCACACCTGCAAACACAGAGGCAGCTTGGTCAGGACACTCTCTCATCCACTCTTTCTCTCACTCCTGTCCACTCACACACTCAGGATCTCTGTTCTCCATTAATCACCTTTGAAAACAGCCACAAGGAAAACCCAGCTGAGCACACAGTCCATGGTGAGCAGCCTGTGTTGAGTCCTGACCACTGAGTGGGATGAGCTGGAGTCCAGTGCTGGGCTCCTGTGCAGAGCTGCAGGGTCAGGGTGGCTGGTTTTCATGAGCAGAGGGAGGCCCTGTTTGCATGTCCTCCTGCTATATAGCAGCTCTGGGTGGAGGCCCAGGTAGAGTAGAGTCCCAGCAGATGTGAGCTTTCTGGTTAAGTGGTGCAGCTATCATATTCCCTTCAACAGGTTCCCTCAATGTAGAAGGGACTTTAGGAACTGTTGGTGGAGGTCTAGGTTGAGCACCACTGAGATCAGATGTGTGTGTCATGGGGCATAATGGTGGGCACAACAGCATTCAGGAAAGTAGAATTTTTTCAAATTCTATCTGATTGTCCAATATCTTAATTTATTTAATATGAAAACAAAATCATATGATGGAGGTATCAGTGTTAACACCAAGGAGCAATTACAAAAGTCACACATAGAAGCAAGAGAGCTGGTTCACTGATCCAACAGCTCATATCTGGCAAGACTGGCCTAGTGTTTGACTTTTACTCTCACCTGGGACTGAACTGCACACCTGACTCTACTATAACTCCCAAGTGCACACACCAGGTAAGCTCTGCAGAACACATCCTGCATTGGAAATGGGTTGTGCATCTTCTGCACTCTGCTGCTACCTGCTCCCCAGGGATGCATCCAGCTGTGGGCCTCAGAGGCACCTGCAGTGGGGAGGCTGTGCCTCCCTGTGAGGCCTCCTTCAGCTCAGCAGAATCCAGCTTGCACACAACCATCAGGTCCAGATGCTGCCACCATATGTGATGGGCACAGGGTCCAGGTGTGGGCAGGGAGAAATCCAGCCTCTGTCCTCACTTTTAATTGCCATGATCTGAGTGCACACGGGGCCATGTGTACTTCCCTCTTATGAGGGGTTGGGGGCAGGACCCGCCCGCATCCCCATGGACCTGGTGCTGTGCCCAGGTCAGGCTTAATTCCCACCACAGCACCTGGCCCTCATTGCTCTCCACATGGTCACCACGTCCCTCCTGCTCTTTGGACCCTCTCACAGCAAGGTCAGATGGTGGAAGCTCTTATGTCCAGTGGGGTGACTCTCAGCCCCAGCACTGTAGACCTAGCCCTGGGTCACCTGGCCATTGTCACAGGTTGGTGGCCATGATGGTCTTTTCCATGTTGGACGCTGTGACAGAGACACATCCCTGTTAGTGCAGACAGTGCCAGGCTCCAGCTGTGTTCCAATGGTGATTTGGCCATGTTTGGACATGTGTGCCTGAGGGTGAGTCAGGGGCAGGACAGCTTCTGGTCATGGGGCCACTGCTGAGTGAAGGAGGTGCAGCCCTGGAGGATCCAGCCCTCTCCATGGTTCCCATTCTCCACGCCCAGCATCCTCCTCCTCCAGCCTAGGGAGTGTGTGAAGGAGACTGATGGAAGGGGAGAGGTGGTCAAGGTCAGAAATATCTTAGAAAATGGTGCCAGTGTCCCCCTAGCTTTAGGCCTAGTGACACTAATGGATTCTATGTTTCTCTGTGTCTCTCAACTATCATAAATCTAATATCTGTCTGTCTGTCTCTATCCATCCATCCATCCATCCATCCATCCATCCATCCATCTGATCTAACATCTGTGATCTAGGCCTTTCTGATGCTCATGAGCTCTGTAGACCTGGGGGAAGGTGGGCTCCTATCTGGAGCAACTGTCCTCAGATCCTCCAGGGAGCAGAGCCACCTGCCCTCAACGCTGCTGCCCTGTGTCTCTCAGCATGTCCACATTTTTCCAGAATGGAGACAACAACTGACAACCTGGGCCTGGCCACCTGGATTCCTCTAGTGCTGGAAGAGGGACTTCTTGCTTCCTAAGCCCCTAGTGTGACCCCAGCCCCACTCTGGGCATCCAGCCCAGCTGCCCCTCTCTGCCTCCTGCCTTCCTGCCATGTGGTGGAGCAACCTCAGGAAGCCCTGGGCAGGAGCAGCACCTTGAGGTCTGCATCCTGGTCTCCAGAACCTGCTGCAGGATTGTTGGGACTAATGACAGGTTAACTAACTCAGGCTGACTCCTTACTCCCTGGCGGGTGAGCAAGATCAAGGCCTCAAAGGCGGTTTCACAGGTTCATGATGATAAACCGGACCACTGTCAGGGATTGGTTAACAACAGTTCTGCGAATGTGATCAGCTCGTGCCTGCCATATAGTCCAATGGGACTCTCGCCTGTGTGAACCCCCCTGCCTTGCCGACCTTTAAGCTGATTGGTTCCCGCCTAGCCACCACCCTACATAAAAGCTGTGTGACTTCCTCAATAAACGAGTTCCTGCTGTGACGGGTCTCCCTGACGCATCTGATTGTCCTCTGCCGGGAGGGCTGGGAGTGGGCGGTCAGTCGGCCCTACCTATCCTGATCTGACCTTGTTGGGGAGTGTCCCCTTCCCTTGCCGCTGGTCGAGAAGAGCAAGGGGGCTTAAGACCCCGACATCTGGTGCCCAACGTGGGGCCCCTCAAGGCTGAACCGCAGTCAAAGTGAAGAGGCAGTTTCGAAACAAACTGAAAGTACCGGCAGATAGGGCCAAGCGAGTTCCGAGGGAAGGCATCCCTGAAAAGATGGGGCAAACACACACCACACAGGTGACCCTGCACTCTCAGCTCTTAGACTCATGCTGAAGAGTAGGGGCCTTGAGTGGTCTGATACACAGGCGGAAAAAGCCTGGGACACCTTTACTTGGGTGGCCCCTTGGCTTCCCACCGCTAATCTTTTTGAGTGGTCCACATGGGATCGTGTAGAACAACTTGTTAGGAAGAGGGAAATCAATTTAGGGGAGGGTCCCCATTGGGAGTCTGCCCTACATTATCCACCCTTAAGGCCTGCTTCTCTCCAGGACCTCCAAAAGGGGGCTCCAAGTTTCCCCCAAAGAGCCGCCGCCTAAAGAACCGCCGGCTCCTCCCGTTGCATCTCCTTCCAGAAACTTGCCACATAGCAAACAATGTTGGGAGACCTTTAATGAGGAGCCCAATCCATCTCCATCCGCTCCTCCCAAGGTTGAGGAACCACGAGGGCCGCCAGCCTCTACACGTAGGGACGGCCCACTACTGCCCCGGGGAGGCTCATTGCTGCCATCTTGTATTCTGGGGCCACATCAGACTCCAATGAAAGCCCTCACCCTCCTCCTTCCGGATGACGGGAAATCTTCCCGGTGGCCATTTTATGATACTGGGCAAGAATTCACAGACTCTAACCTCTCCCCTCCCTGTAGGGCCTTCCCGGTAAATGTTAAAATGTTAGTTTGGGAAGGAATGACTACCAATCACAAATTGGCCCATGCAGGGATGAAAGATCACTCCATGGGAAGGTGGATTGTGGTTACCAAAGATCTTGGCACACTGCTTCTGCAAGCGAGTGGGCAGATGGAAAGGGATTCCTTATCTTCAAGTCTCTTTTTCTTGCGCTTCCCTGCTCTTCCTGCAAACTCGAACGCCTCCTTCTTCTCCCCCTCTTAATCCCTCCTCCTCCTCCAACTTTGACTCAGCTGTTTCTACTTCCATTCCCCCACCCAGCCCACCTAGTCCTCCTGCCATGAGGTCCCACATATGCCGGTATGGAGGGAGTAACCAGCCCAACCATCAGTGGCATGTCCTAGTAAGGAGTATGATATAGCAGCCCCAGTCCCCACAAGTAGTGGGAGATAATTGTTTCACAATTTTATGCATCCAAACCTGAATTGATTACTAACCAGGAATAAGTGTTAAAATGCCCTAGGCATGAAGTTTCTGCTGGAACATTTTAGCCCCTTTCAGATCCAGATCTCAGTCAAGGCTTACATTGAAATGTAAATAAAGAAAACCTGAAGGCTCAGTAGGAGACCTGTCTGAAACACAAGAAAAAAAAAAAAGAAAAAAAAGAGCAAAAAGTCTTACCTGAATTCCAGCAAAAGTAAATTTTTTGGTGCTTTACTAAAGTACTTAATGGCCATATCATTTTTCCAGGACTCTTGTTTTTTCTTGAATTCTGCATTTTTTTTGAGCTCATGACTTTTTTGATCAGTTCTATTTTTTTTTATTCAATTAGAGTTTTTGAACATCTTTTACATTGCAATAGAGATTCACCTATAAAGTTACAATGCCTTTGATTTTGTGTTATGTGTATGTCGTGCTGTCTAATGACCTGTTTTGTCCGTATCAAAACTGAGCGCTCCTAAATTAAAATTTAAAAATGGATCCAAATACTTTTAATTCACGTGATTTTAAAAGGTGCAATTTAAATTGGGTAAACTAATAGAAGTAAAATGTCTTGAAAGTAACTCGCAAGTCTCTAGGTGGTCAAACTAATAAAATGTTGATGTTAATAAAATGTTTAACATCAATTTTTCTAGGACTTTCCTCCAACAAGAAAAAGCTCGCAAATACTGTTCAGGACACTTTTCTGATATCTTGGTTTTTACAAAATAAGTGAATTAGAGTTGACATGCATGGGATTACTCAAATGTGTTTGTACAGAAAATTGTTTTGTGTCATCACTAAACTAAAAACAAGGTTACTAAGAGTTATGTCCTAACAGGTACAATTCTATACACAAAGGTTTCTAAAAGTTTCAACTGTGTTTCAATTAGAGTACTATAAATAACAAAAATATTTAATCTTGTTAAAATAGAGTAATTTATCTAAATTCAGAAATTTCATGAGAGTTGTTTCAGAATGTGAACAAAAAGGGGTCAACAGGAAAGAGAAAATAAAAGGTTCTGGGTATGGAAATATATTTAGTAAAAGGGAAAAGGAAATGTTTCTGGGTAAGAAAGTGCTTGTGTGATGAAATAAATGAGGGTCTAAGTAAGTGCTAAGAACGTCTATGTAAGTAAAGGGCAAATTTCAACAAGTTTGCATGTAACTAAGTTGGTTGTATGTATGTGAAACAGTTAAAGCTATTTAAGGTTTTTCCTAAGGTGAAATACTAAAGTTCTAATATAAACCAAAGTTTAATCTATATGGTAAAATGACATGGTAAAATAACAAGGATTTCTTAGAAACACTAATTTACTCTTAACTTTGCGTCTATTAAGTTTCATTCTTTAGAACATTTAGTCTTAAAAATTGGGGTATACAATTATGGTTAAGCAACTGTTAGAGTATTGTACTACATTACAGTCTAAGTTTTTCGTTAAAAACTTAATTTGGTAATATAAAAGTGTCAAGGCAATTGTGAAATGGTCACTCTTTGTATGTTGAATGTGTTCATATTTTACAGGTATATAAGTTTTTAAAGCAGGGAATTTATCAAGGTGCTATTCTCCAAACTAAACTTGTCTGTAATGGTAATTTTAAACTTATAAAGAGTAAATTTTATTGGGGATTTATTCCTATCATTTAATGTTGTATTATAGGAACTGTCATCAATAGGGTATATGTAAAATTTGTTAAATGTATTTCTGAAGGTTATTGAGAGCCTGATTTGTTTAAAGGTTAAACAAAAACATTTTGCCACTTCGCCACACAAAAGGAAAGTTAAAAGCTCTCTCAGCATTTCTTTAATTCATGTTCAGATGATGTTAAATTGTGTTAACTAATGTTCATGTAGACTCAGGATTCAATATATGTAAACTGCTTAAAATGACATTTAAGAAAGAGTGTAATGCACAGTAGCAAAAATGGGACAGCAGTGATTTAGAGTCTCTGACCTCATGACTCTGGACAGTGGACTTCCTAGAGAGCTACACAGAGCTCCTAACATTGCACTTTGCAGCTCTACCATCTTAGATCTACAGGCTCAGCTTGATTCCTTGGCCGCTGTTGTCATGCAAAATCACGGTGGTTTGGATCTTCTAACGGTGAAGGAAGGAGGGCTTTTCCTGTTCCTTGGTGAAGAGTGCTGTTTCTATGCCAACCGCTCTGGTATTGTACAAGATTAAATCAAAAACCTACAAGAAGATCTGGAACGTTGTAGGAGCAAGCTCCACTTGAAATTCCTTTGGACTGGGTTACACGGGAGGCTCCCCTCCCTCCTCCTGCTTAGGGGACTGCTAATCACCATTGTCCTTGTGTTCACCTTTGAACCTTGCATAATCAATAAGCTTATCCATTTACTGAAAAGGCAGGCTAAGTCTGTGCAGCTCATGGTGGTCCCACAGCATTATACCATCCTTCATAATGATGATTGTGAGCCCTATAGGATCATGGATCACTCGTATCAAGACACTGGAGTCTAAGTGTCTCTTCCTTAAGCCCTGTTCCTCCTGAGGGGCCCGCCTGAAATGCTAAGGTGGTAGTCAATGACGGTTAAGATTCAGGGGGAGCTCGTACTGACCTAAGACAGGAAATGAGGGCTAGAGCCTCATTGTCCAATGACGGGTAAGGATGTTGCTCTGCCGTTGACAACCTAAGACAGGCACACCTTCGAGTAAGACGGACCCTCAAACTGCTAGGGTGATGTTCCATGACAGGTAAGACCCTCCCAGGGGCAACCTAAGACAGACACACCCTTAATATAAAACAAAAAAGGGGGATGTGTTGGGACTAATGACAGGTTAACTAACTCAGGCTGACTCCTTACTCCCTGGCGGGTGAGCAAGATCAAGGCCTCAAAGGTGGTTTCACAGGTTCATGATGATAAACCGGACCACCATCAGGGATTGGTTAACAGCAGTTCCGCGAATGTGATCAGCTCGTGCCTGCCATATAGTCCAATGGGACTCTCGCCTGTGTGAACCCCCCTGCCTTGCCGACCTTTAAGCTGATTGGTTCCCGCCTAGCCCCCACCCTACATAAAAGCTGTGTGACTTCCTCAATAAACGAGTTCCTGCTGTGACGGGTCTCCCTGACGCGTCTGATTGTCCTCTACCGGGAGGGCTGGGAGTGGGCGGCCAGTCGGCCCTACCTATCCTGATCTGACCTTGTTGGGGAGTGTCCCCTTCCCTTGCCACTGGTCGAGAAGGGCAAGGGGGCTTAAGACCCCGACACAGGACAGCTCTCTCATTGCACATCATCAGCCCCTGGAGCTGCTCAGAGCCCCACAGACTGGATCAGCTCACACTGCTGCTTGGTCTGATTTGGTCATAGTCAACATCTAAAGTTGTGGGTGCAGCCTGGGACAGGTAAAGTGTGCATTCTGATCAGGTTTAGGGCTTTCTCTCAGCATTTATCAGCTGGATAAATTGATATGATTATGATAATTTATCAGCTGGACCTGGATTTTTGAGTAGGAAAATGTGGATTATATGCAAAATTCAGTACTACTGATCCATTAGCAAGAAGGAAATTATGGTGAATGGATAAACTGGAGAACATTAGGAGAAGTGAAATAAGAACTACTCAGAGAGTCAGGTTTGATGTTTTCTCTCCTATGTGGAAGACAGCAAATAAGGAAAGTAAAGGGAGGTGGAATCCCCCAAAATAGAAGAGATGAGTGGAGGAGAGGAAGGAGACTAAGGGTGAGGGAGGAGTGGCAGGAAAAGGGAGGGGCCAGGAGGGGCCTGAGCAGATGTGAATGATCAGCCCTGCCCACGGTGCATCCTGCACATGGAGGGCTGTGCCACAGTGAGGCTCGTGTGTATGCATATGAACATTGCTAATTAAAAGAAAGCTGCAAAAATCAGAAGCAAGATCAGAGGTGGAAAGCAAGGAGGGAGGGAGGAGGGAAGGAAAGGGGAAGTACTGGGAACAGAAACAAAGCCTTTATATTCAGTGAAGGGTCATGACTAGGTCAAATGAACACCTGTAATAAGCGTAAATATGAAGAACTACTTCTACAGAGAAAAAAATGTAAAGGGGGTTAATTAACTTCAGAAAGATAAAAAATTAGTATAGAAAGTTTCCAAAGTGCCCCTGAGAAGCCAGTAATGGAGAGGCCTCCATGCAGGAAACCAGCCCCCAAGCCCCTCTGCACCTGCTGCTGGGTGACCCTGAGCTCCCTGTGTGCTGAGCGCCCCCTGCTGGCCCTGGGCACCCTGCAGGGAGGTTTGTGTCTGGGCTCACACTGAGGTCCCCTCACTGTGTCTCTAGCACAGTAATAGGTGGCCGTGTTCTCGGCTCTCAGGCTGCTCATTTGCAGGTAGAACATGTTCTTTGCGTCGTCTCTGGAGATGGTGAACCAGCCTTTTACAGATGCTCCATATTCAGTGGTGTAACCATTAGCTTTGTGTCTTATAAGACCAACCCACTCCAGCCCCTTGCCTGGAGCCTGGCCCACCCAGTCCATCCAGTAGCTACTGAAGGTGAATCCAGAGGCTGCACAGGAGAGTCGCAGGGACCCCCCAGGCTACACCAGGCCTCCCCCAGACTCCACCAGCTGCACCTCACACTGCACACCTGCAAACACAGAGGCAGCCTGGTCAGGACACTCTCTCATCCACTCTTTCTCTCACTCCTGTCCACTCACACACTCAGGATCTCTGTTCTCCATTAATCACCTGTGAAAACAGCCACAAGGAAAACCCAGCTGAGCACACAGTCCATGGTGAGCAGCCTGTGTTGAGTCCTGACCACTGAGTTGGATGAGCTGGAGTTCAGGGCTGGGCTCCTGTGCAGAGCTGCAGGGTCAGGGTGGCTGGTTTTCATGAGCAGAGGGAGGCCCTATTTGCATGTCCTCCTGCTATATAGCAGCTCTGGGTGGAGGCCCAGGCAGAGCAGCCCTGAGAGCAGATGGGAGTGTCATGGGCAGCGTGGTGGACATAGTAGCTCTCAGGAATGCAAAAGTAGTTTTGTGATTTTTTTCTGTTTTGCATTGTTCATTCATTATTTAATTTCACTTACGCACAAAATCATGATAGAGGAGTTGAGGTCAACTCCAAAATGCAATTGTAAATCACATACAGAAGAGTGAGTGGTGATTCACTATGTCCAACAGCTCATATCTGGCTAGACTGACTTTGAATTTGAGTTTTGCTTTCACCTTGGAAATGACTGCTCTTCTGACCCTCCTTCCATTCCCAGGTGGACACACATGGTGACCTCCTCAGAACCCATAGTGTGCATGACCCCACACTTGGTGGAGCTGGGCTCCCTCATGCTGGAGCAGACTGTGGGTGGGGACTCTCTCATGGGCACAGGGATGCCCTGGCCTGTGAACACCTGAATGATGTCAGCCATGTGCAGGACAGGGAGGGGCAGAAAGAGCAGTGTAGGAGAGCTGGGGCTTTGCAGTTTGTCCAGGAGAGCAGCACATTTGTGGTGCTGCCCAGGAGCTGTAGCCAGGAGGGTGTGGCCAGCAGCTCCACTGAGGGCAGCCCAGGGCTTTGCTCCCAGAGGATGGAAGGTGGTCTTGGGATCCCAGGAATCAGAAAGGCCCAGCTGCACCAGCTCAGAGGCAGAGATGAAAATATGAAAGTCCCCCAGGACAGGGCATGTGGGAGAGAGCTCTGGGGTCCTGGCCCTGCACTGCCAGGCATGGTCTCACCTGTTCAGCCAGCAAGGTGCTCAGAGGTCCCTAGTCATGGCTCAAGGGAGGCCAGGACCTGCTCCCTGCTGAGGCCACCTTGTCATCAGCCTCCCCACCCTGGCTCTGCAGGCAGAGGGCAAGAGGGTCAGGGTCACACAGGTTCCACCAAGACTTGAGGGAAGTCCAGGGAGGACAGATGGGGTGTCAGGGTCAGAGTCCTGCTGGCAGCCCTGGCAGGGTGAGGCCTGGAGCTGAGATGAAGCAGGGCTGCTGTGGAGACCCAGGAGCAGAGGACCAGCAGTGAGCAGGGCTGGCCCAGGAAGCTGCAGGCCTCAGACCAGGCTCCATAAGAGGGAGGACAGGGGTTGAGTCCAGCTGGACTGTGTGGAGGGGCTGCTCAGAGCCCTCACCAGTCCCCACCCAGTGACCGTGAGACAGACGTGGACACTGGGTTTATTGTCCATCCTGCTGGACTTCAGTTCCCTTCAACACGTCTTTGTCTTTTTTCCTTTCAAATGGGAATTGAAGGACATGGAATCAATAAACCCTCCAAGACAGTGGCTGACCTAGGAGAGCCAAAGGAGAGAGAAGCCACGTCTTTGTCCTTTGCAGTCAGTTCTTCCCAGTGTACAGCAAGTCCTGGAAGGAGATAACCACCAACCCAAGACAGCAGTCCCTGGGGGAGGGATTCTTTCCCAAACTTCACTCCCAGTGACCGTGAGACTGCACATCAATCTTGTCCTCCCACCAACATAACGACCCAATAGGTCAGATGAGCACTGGGCTCTGAACCCTGAACCTGCTTCCCCACCCTTAAAAACACTATCTCATTGATGGATTCAGTCAAGACTGTGCCCAGTATCAACGTGTTTCAGACGTTTGCCACTGTTGTCCAGGTTCTGTTAAAGTCTTCAAGGACTCAGGCACCCCCAACCTAACCTCTATAACCCACATCCCTGTAATCAGAGCCATTGTTGCCCACAAAGTGAGCCCATCTGTGCCTGACCACTGCTGAATAAAGTCGTTGTGAATCCCTGAAACCTGCTCCTGTGCCTCTTCCTTTGGTGCTAAAGGAATATTGACCCCTGCTGTAGATCGTGGGGGTATGTGACCCCTCACTTATTTTAATTTCACACAGTTGTTACGCCCCCTGCAATTCCCCTCAGTGCTTGACAAGGATTCCACTGAGTAAAAAAGATGTTTGCAAAGTCTCATCTCATTGGGAATTTGGGTTGCGGGCTTTCCTTCCTTGCTTGCTTAATATGTGTAGGTTTACTATTAATGTTTTATGTGTTTTCCCTAAAAATAGGGGTCTTACCAGAACCAGGGTTAGGACACAAAAGTCAGACTTCTTATGGAACAGTGATTTCAGATTTACTCATTTGCCATGAAACTCTGAGTAACCAAGACTGCTATGAGAAAATACAAAAACAGATTCTAGCTGCCGATCCCCTGTTGACTACTCTCAGATGACCTGGAACACGTAGGCAAATAATTCCAACCCCATCAGGAAGGAATAACAGGAACAGAAGAAATAAAGTGTTCCTCAATGTTAAGTTCACACAGTATAAGATGATATCATATATTTGTTAGCTCAAAATGTCTAGCATTTATTAACTACAGCAGTAGTCACACGACTGACGTTTACTCAACCCTACTAAACTTGCTTTAACATTTATGATTAGTTAAATATTAATGTCTCATTGTTTAGTTATAGGTTATCACAAGTAAACAATTACTAGAATAATTAGAATACTTCTTTGTCTAGTCTAGTAATGATCATACAAAATATTTTTGTTTTTCTCTTTGTGACCTTTTCCTGTCCTGACAAAACATGGGTAACTGCCTACCTTTTAATGTATAAAAAGCTGGCTGGGAAAAATAAAATTTAGAACATAGCATCCATTCCTTGAGTTTGCGTTGCTTTGTTCTCCACCTCGTTGACGCCTACTCCATCACCTAAGACCACTACGACCCCTGCTAGGGATGGACCCCGGCACACAGTCAAGTATTTCCTGAAGCTTTTGGGATTCCTTGGACTGTACTTCTGAGGTGCATTAACTTTAGGGACTGAAGAATGAGGACTGAATGTGTTCTCCATTATGAGATGGAGTGAGGTTTATGTTCAGGGATAGAACATATTTTGCAAAATTGTCTTTCCAAAATACCATTTGCTAAAGGTGATTCTGAAGCCCATTGGGTGTTGGGGATGGTGGATCCCTTAGGACATGGGGTCTCATGGAATTTATGTTGGTCAATATGGACACGCCATGCAAGGGGATTGTCAGACCCCAGTCTCTTCCTCCCCACTTTTGACTCCTAGCTATGAGGTGAGTGGTTTTCACCACAGAGGGCTCCTTTCATTGACACTTGGCACACCCAGGAGATGTGTAAATGCAAAGGACTCATTTGGTCATGGACTGGAGCTTTCGAGGTCATTAACCAAAATGAATCTTTCTCTGTATGTGTTGATGGTCTCAGGTATTTCCTTCAGAGATACAACACTGATGAACAATTTTTATGTTGTAATGCTAGGTAAAACTCCAGGCCTGAACACAAACCGCAGGGTCCGAGCAGACACCAGCCCTCCTCCAGGGAGCTACTCTTGTGGTTCCTGCTGGCCACAGGTCACACATTAGAACACGGTCGAGCTCACAGGACGCTCAGTCTTCAAGATGTGGAACATCTCACCTGGGCCTGGCTGGAGAGCCAAGGCCAGTTCATGCTGTCACCTTGAGTGAGCTCAAGGCCCCTGGTGTGGGGACATGGAGCTGGGAACTCCCAGGAGGCCTGGGGCAGCACTACTGGGTCAGGAATCCCTGCTTCTTACTTTTATGCCTGGAATGTGCTCACATCATGGACTTTCCAAGTTCACCTGTCCTCTCCACATTGAAGGCTGTGGGCTGTTTCTCCTTCTGACACGCAGGTTGCTACCATCTGCCTGAGATCTCCCTCCTCCTCAGCCAGTGCCCAGGAGGGCAGCTCCCAGGCCTGAGTTAAGGTCACCTCTGGGAGGAGAGGTGCAGCTCCACTCTGCATTTCCAGCAGCATGACCAGCTCCAGGCCCTGCCTCCTGCCAGCACCTCCCTGTCAGATCTTCCTGGTACTTTGAGCAATTCCAACCTGTGGGGAATCTCCTGGGTCTTGATGTGAACTCTCCTGGTGGAAGATGAAGGAGAGCCCCTGCTCCCGAGCTGAAGTGCCATATCTGCACACTCCACCACCATTAGCTAGAGTGAGACTCTTGTGCTGTTCAGCGGGGAGGCTTCTAACCCTACTGTGCACAGGCTGTTGGTGTCTGGTGTGCAAATGTTTCCCGAGTCTCCTTTCTTTAGAGCCACGTGGTCTGAAGACGCTTTTCAACTTGGACCACATGGATCCTGTCTTCTCCTGATCTCAAGTTCCCTTTTAATGACTCTGCCTGCTGGTAATCATTTCCTGCTGCTACACTCCACATACACACCTTGATTTCCCTGGTCCTTCCTGGTGCTGACCTGGTCACTCTCTGAACTTGGGTCACTCCGTAATTACAGGGAAATTTTCCCAAATTTGTGGGCAATTCTGTTTTCATGCTTAAATGGGAAGCAGGAGATTCTCATCATCATGTTCCCACATTTCAGTTTTATTACCTTTTGACAAATTGCTCATGTGGTTGGTTGGAGGTGTGTCTGACATGGAGTCCACACATTTCTCTTTCCAGGAGCCAGGTTGGGCCTCCTCTGGGCACCCACTTCTCTCCTGGTCACTAGCCTCATCAGAGCAGATCCCAGGGGATCCCTGGAGTCAGGTTGGTGTGCCTCCATGGTGCCTCCTGGACCAGGGCTGCATGGTGGGGACTTGGATGTATCACCATCTCATGGGCTATGTCCTCATTGCCCCTAGGGACACAGTGTCTCTTCTTCACTGCAACAGAGTGGTGTCTGTCCTGCTGTCCTGCATGGGCTCTGACCCCCAGGGCCTGTCCTGCTCCTACCCAGCAGGTTAATGGAGGCACAGCTGGTAGTGAATTGTGTTCTGCTCCTGGGTGGGTTTGAGCCCCTGTAACAGGTGGCCTGTGCATCCTGTGGCCAGGGGTCAGCACCCTCATGCTGCCCTTCATGACACAGAGCACAGCAGTGTACCTGCCTGGGCAGCTCCCAGGAATGCGTGGCAGAGAATGAAAGGAGGAACAGATTCCAGGGCTCTGAGGCTCTGGGGTGGAGAGGGAGCCACAGAGGCTGGCAGGGGGCACCTTCTCCACATTGTCCCCATGTGCAGACCAGGGAGGGACAGAGCCTAGACCAGCCTGAGCCCTCATGGAAGAGACATGGGACTGTGCCTCTGCGTCCCCAGTACAGTCATGGGGGCTGGGGCTGCAGGGTCCAGGCTGGTCACACGGAGGACCATGTGGTGATGCAGGTGTCCCAGGAGTTTGAGAGCCAGCCCTTCAGGGATGAGTGAACCAAACACTGGCCAGCCACTGCATGGCTTTCCCTGGGACTGATGGATCCTGCCACTCACATGTTAGGAGAGCAGAATGAGGACCCAATGGGGGAGCCAGTCAGCCTGCAGGTCATGGTGGGTTCCTCCTGCCCAGGGCCTGACTCCTTCAGGCTGACCTGGGGAGGTTCCTGTGGGGGAAGAAGGGTTGGATGAGGACAGGAGATTCTCTTTCTTGAGGCCAGCGTGAGCAGAGCACTCCCAGGCAGGAGCTGTCCATCGCAGGAGCCTGCACAGAGCCAGGTGTCCCTCTGTGATCCCTGCATGGAGAGGTTTCAGAGGTCTCAGTCCACAGACAGTCTATGCCATTCCCCAGGCTCGAGGTGAGGTGGACATCATGGCAGAGGAGTGTGGGGAGGGAAGCAGCTCTGGACATCATCATGGAAGCCCAAGGCTAAGTGAAATAAGCCAATCCCCAAAACCAAAGGCCAA
The DNA here is from genome assembly GCF_902686445.1 of Sciurus carolinensis. NCBI lineage: Eukaryota > Metazoa > Chordata > Mammalia > Rodentia > Sciuridae > Sciurus > Sciurus carolinensis. The sequence goes on along the minus strand of NW_025920172.1, from coordinate 156,431 downwards.
ATGTTTTCTGATAAGCGGATGATGATACACAATTTGGGAGGGGGTGTGGGGTGAGAGAAGCATGGAGGAACTTTAGATTATGTAGAGGGAATGAGAGGGGAGGAGGCAGAGGTACGAAAGATGGTGGAGTGAGACAGACCTCATTATCCAATATACAAGTATGACTACAGGAATGGTGTGAATCTACATCGTGCACAACCATAGAAACAAAAAAATTGAACACTATTTGTGTACAATGAATCAAAATGCAGTCTGTGAAAATAAAAAGTGTTGCACACAATTATATTTTATAATAAAAGCAAACATGAAAGAAAACTAAAAAAACATAGAAGCCCAGAGAGAGAGACTCCCTCACCACAGATGAATCAACTCCCACAGGAACTCCCAGTGACCCACCTCCTCCAGCCACAGCCCACCTGCCCACAGACCACCCAGGTCATCCCTTAGAGGGGGATTAGGTGAAGTTTCTCCTACCAACCAGCTCACCTCAGAAGGTTCTTGCCTTTTCTCTCAGGTGAGCTTATAGTGACCTGATATCATAACCATAGATGGAGACATGCAAATTCGTTGTATGAGTCCATCTTGCTCAGGTCAAAAGAGATGGGAACGTTCTGCTGAGCCCTCCCTCCCTGGACCCTCTGGCCCCACTTCTGGGTACAGTGCTGAGAAAGCCCCTGGGCACCTCCTCCTCTGGTGCTGGTTGATCTTAAACATCCCAGGTGGAACTTTCCATGCTGACCCCTGATACTGTGGGGGCTCAGCACTCTCCCTGGCTCCCCCAGGCCAGCTGAGTCCTGCTGCACCAACCCAGCTCTCGCTGGGTGTCACTGTGGGGGACTCCAAGTGTCCCTCAAATTCTCTTTGTGAGGGAAAGGAGTGCTGGAATTGAAGTGGAGCAAATTAAATTCCAGCCTGGAATGATTATGTGGAAACAAAACTGAATATCAAGTTTACCTGTAATGCATAAAAGTCCGAGGACTCACCCACAGCTGCAGGGCCAGCAACACTGCTCCTGAATCCTTAATGCAGAGGTCACCAGTGAGGGCCTGGGGCCACTTCCAAGTGCCCAGGATGAACTAGGAAGGAGGCAGTTCCTTTCAACTGGTGCAAAGCATGGGAGTTTTTGCTGGTTCAGGTTCGAGGACCTGTTACCCTGGGTCCTTCTGACATATTGATATGGATGGACCATGTGTGTCCCGTGTCTGGCCCTCCACTTGAGTATGGAGCAGAGAAGTCCTATTTAACATCCCTGGCAGTTGTAGAAGTAGCAGCTGCAAAGTGGTTCAGGAGGGTTGATGAGGAGACAGACCGTGGCCACAGCACCCAGGAGGGAACTGACTCTGACTCTCATGGCCCTGGGGTCTGGAGTCTCCCAGATGTTGTCCTGATTGTCCTGGTGAGGACTTCCACAGCAGAGGGCTGTTGGCCACACTGGTCATGATGGTGGCTGTTTCCTGGGCCAGAGTCCAGCAGCATAGTGATAAAAGAAGGTTGGAGTCACCTTCTCAGCAGTTCCAGGGACAAGGGTCATCAAACTCCCTCCCCGGCTGTTACTCAGCTCTATCCTCTGCTCCCCAGGACTGCTGAGGTCAGTTCAGGTGCAGAGCCACCTGGAGTCTCAGGCAGGAGCTGGGCAGTGAGGCTCCTGTTCTCAGGTGATAGATTTGGTCTGTGGTGGGAAGGTATTGGCAAGACAGGGCTCCTGAGGGGGCTGGTTAGAAGACCTGCCCCTCACCAGGGCTCGGATGCTATGATGACACAGCTGTCCCACTGCAGGAACCTGACCCTGGTCCTCAGCCCCACACCTTCCATTAAGAAGCATCAAAACTGAATTTCACATCTCTTTTCATCTATGACGTTGGTCTGAAGTCTTCTTAACTGGATGTGCCTGTGTTTGGTTCTGGAAAGAGGGTGTTGCTGGATTTACAGAATGATACTTTCATTGTTCTCTTCTTCTCCTTTTCATGAAGTAGTCTGAGGAAGTTAGCCTTATCTCTTCTTTAAGGTTCTTTGAGGATCAACTGAGAATCAATCTGGTTCTGGGCTTTACTCTTTCAGAAGAACTATAAATACTGCTGAACTTCATTGCTTGATTTTTTTCTGTTTCAGATTTCTATATTCTTGTGCTTCAATTTATGGAGGTCACAAGCATTGAGAATTTTGTCAAGATCTTCAAGTTTCTAGTACTGGAAGAAGATTTTTTAAATATAACTTCTAATACTCTGAATGTCAGAAGAGTGTGTAGCAATACCTCTTTTTTCTCTCTAGGTTATCCTTTGGATCCTGCTTTTTTACTTTATGTAGTTTGTTCAGGGCTTTTGAATCATCATTTTGTTCTCTAGGAACCATCTCTGTTTCTTTAATTTTTTTTTTGTATTGTGAACTGAAACTCTGAGAGAACAATGAAGCAAGAGAAGGAAATAAAAAGATACAGAGGAAAGTAGGAAATGTGAATATATCTGCTTGCTGGTGATATGATCCAATATCTAGAAGAACCAATATCTCAAACAGAATGCCTCTTGATAAAGAACTTCAGCAATGTAGCCAAATACATCATGCATACATAAATAAACCACTTTCCTATATTTCTAAAATGCATTTGCTGAGAAAGAAATCAGGAAGCCTGTTCCATTCAAAATAACCATAAAAAGTACTTGGAAAGAAAGGAATCATGGAAGCGAAAGAGCTCTATTATGGAAACAATGCACAACAGAGGGACTAATTGAAGACCTTAGAGGTGGAAAGCCTCCCATGTTCTTGTACAGTCAGAGTTAATATTATCCAATGGCAAAACCACTCAAAATGTTACACATATTCAATGAAATCTCCAACAAATACCAAAGATGTTTTACAAAGAAAAAAAAAAAACAGAAAAAGGGGTCTGAATATTTGTGTGGAGAAGTTACAAGCCCACAATCCCCAAGAAATCCTAGGCAGGAAGAGTGATGCTGAAGATATGATATCATCTGAATTCACATTATTTGACAGAGCTATAGTAACTAAACAGCATGGTCCTGGCACCAAAACACACGAGGACAAATGGAATAGAATAGAAGATAAGAGACTGAACCAGATAACTGCAGTTATCTGGCACTTGACAAAGTTTTCAAATCTTGTTGGAGAAAAGACAGCCTTTTCAGCAGCTAGTACTAAGAAAACTCAATATCCATATGTAAGATGATAAAATAGATCACTGCCTCTAACCCTACATAATATCAACTCAAAGTGGATCACAAATCTAAGAATTAGACTGAAATCTCTGCAAATGCTAGGAGCAAATACAGCATCCACCTTCCTGTGTAATGGCAGAAGCAAAGACTTCCTCAACCAGGTTACTAAAGTGAATAAACAAAACCAGGAGTCAGTAAGGAGGTCAGCACCCAATTAAAAGATTCTGCACAACAATGGAAACAGTCAAATGTGTGAGAAGACTACCTTCAGAATGGGAGATTTTGCCACCTGATCCCAGATAGGGCAATGATTTCCAGAATATATGAAGAAACAAACACTTAATAACAAGACCCAAATAACCCAATAAATAAATGGGAAAGAACTAAAAGACACTTCTCAAGAGAAGGAATACACGTGGAAAAAAATATAGGAAGCATGTCAATATTCCTAGCACAGGAAATGCAAATTAAAGCTACATTGAGATTTCATCTCACTACATTAAGAGGCCAACTTCAAGAAGACATAATAATGAGTGCTGGCAAGTATTTGGGAAAGAAATACACAGATGTGTTGTTGGTGAGACTTCAAATTAGTACTGCCATTGTGAAAAGCAGATTGGATAACAGGAATGGACTGCCCTATGACCCAGTATCCCACTGCTCAGAGTTGACCACATGCAACCAAAATCAGCACACCCCAGCGACATAGCCACATCTGTGTTACAGCAGGGCTTCTCACCACAGCTATATAGCAGAACATTCCCAGATGCCCATCAACTGATGAATGGATAAAGGAAAGGTGGTGTACACAGAAAACAGAGTGTCACAAAGTCACAGGGAAGAGTGAAATTAGGGCACTTGCTGGTCAAAGGATGGAACTGGAGAATGTCATGCTAAATTTCATATGCCAAATTCAGAGGGTGAAATGTCAAGTGATTCCTCACTATTATGGTTTGGATGTGAGGTGTTCCCCAAAGCTCACATGTTAGACAATGCTGGAAGGATCATAGGAGAAGCAATTGGACTGTAAATGTCTTAACCAAATCAGTGAATGTATCCCTGATGGGATTCATTGAAGAGGTAGGGTGTGACTGGAGGAGATTGGAATTGGGGTGTGGTTTTGTGATATATATATCTGTTTCTGTAGAGTGGATCCTCTGTCTGTTTTCTGATGATGTAAGCTGCTTCACTCTGACACACTCCTCTGCCATGATGTTCTGCACCACCTCAAGCCCCAAGGAACGGAGCCTGCATTCTGTGGACTAAGCCGTCTGAAACATGAGCCCTCAAATAATTCTTTACTCCTAAAATTTGTATGGTCAGATCCCTTAGTCACAGCACTGAAAAAAATGACTGAAAGAGAAATGGGTACCAGGAATGGGATCATTGCTGTGATTAACATGACCACTGGTTCAGAATCTTTTGGAGCTTCCTGAAATTGGTGGGAGGAATTTTGAGATGCTTAGAAATACAATCTGGAAATGCTTTAGATTGTTGTAAGAAGAGATTAATGGCCAATTCTAGTGATAACTCAGAAGATCAGAATGTCAACAGGACAGTGGTCAGTGAAGAGAGGGCTCAAGAGGATTCAGAAATGGAGGAAACAATTGTTAAGTTGAAATGAAGGCCATTTGTTTTTTGTTTGGCTGAGAAATTGTCTATAGTTTGCTTATGTTCAGAGGCCTTCAATGAGGCTAATTTTAGAAGCAATGGACTTTTTACTATGGCAGAAGCAATGTCTAGACAGCAAAGTATTGAGGAGGTGGCATGGAACTGCTAGGTGCATTTAGACAAGTTTATTGGAATAATGAGGAGCAGAAAAAGCAGAGCAAAAAAATTTTTAAAAGGTGGAAAAGAAAAGCAGGAATAAAATAAAGGTTAAGTAAGTTGTAGCACTTAAAGACATTGAGCAATGCCTGGACCATGCCTAGACACAATGCTAAGGATCATGCCTGGAGACAATGCTAAGGACCATGCCTGGAGACAATGCTAAGGACCATGCCTGGAGACAATGCTAAGGACCATGCCAAGAGACAATGCTAAAGACCATGCCCGGAGAAAATGCTAGGCCATGCCAAGACACAATGCTAAGACCATGCCTAGAGAACATGCTAAGATCATGCCAGGAGACAATTCTATGGACCATGCCTAGAGACAATTCTAAGGACAATTCCTTGAGAGAATCATAAAGATTATGCTTGGAGACAATGCTTAAACCATGCCTGGAGACAATGCTAAGGACCATGCCTCGAGAAAATGCTAAGGACTATGGTTGGAGAGAATGCTAAGGACCATGCCTGGAGACAATGCTAAGGACCATGCTTGGAGACAATGCTAAAGACCATGCCTGGAGACAATGCTAAGGACCATGCGTGGAAGACAATGCTAAGGACCATGCCTTGAGACAGTGCTAAGGACCATTCCTGGAGACAATGCTAAGGACCATGGCTGGAGACAATGATAAGTTCCCTTGCCTGGACACAATGCTAAGGCCAGGCCTGAGGACAATGCAAAGGAGCATGCCTGGAGAAATTTCTGTAGACCATGACTGGAGTCAATGCTAAGTGCCATGCCTGGAGACAATGCTAAACACAATGCCTGGAGACAATGCTAAGGACCATGCCTGGAGACAATGCTAAAGACCATGCTGGAGACAATGCTAAGGACCATGCCTAGAGAGAATGCTAAAGATCATGCATAAAAATAGTTCTAAAGACCATGCTAGAGTCAATGCTAAAGACTATGACTGGAGACAATGCTAAAAACCATGCCTGGAGACAATGATAAGGACCATGACTGGAGACAATTCTAGGGACCATGCATAGAGATAATGCTAATGACCATTTCTGGAGACAATGCTAAAGACCATATCTGGAGACAATGGTAAGGACCATGCCTGGAGACAATGCTAAAGACCATGCCTGGAGACAATGCTAAGGACCATTCCTAGAGACAATGCTAAGGACCATGCCTGGAGACAATGCTATGGACCATGCCAGGAGACAATGCTAAGGACCATGCCTACAGACAATATTAAGTAACATGCCTAGAGACAATGCTAAAGACCATGCCTGGAGTCAATGCTAATGTACATGCCTGGAGACAATGCTATGTACCATTCCTATAGACAATGCTAAAGACTATGCCTCTAGACAATGCTAAGGACCATGCCTGGAGACAATGCTATGGACCATGCCAGGAGACAATGCTAAGGACCATGCCTACAGACAATATTAAGTAACATACCTAGAGACAATGCTAAAGACCATGCCTGGAGTCAATGCTAAAGTACATGCCTGGAGACAATGTATTGTAACATTCCTAGAGACAATGCTAAAGACTATGCCTCTAGACAATGCTAAGGACCATGCCTGGAGACAATGCTAAGGACCATGCCCAGAGACAATGCTAAGGACCATGCCTGGAGAAGTGCTAAGGAATTTGCCCGGAGACATTGCTAAGGCCAGCCAAGAGACAATGCTAAAGACCATGCCTGGAGACAATGCTAAAGACTATGCCTGGAGACAATGCTAAGGACCATGTCTAGAGACAATGCTAAAGACCATGCTTGGAGACAATGCTAAGGACCATGCCTGGACAATGCTAAGGACCATCCCTAGAGTCAATGCTAAGGACCATGCCTGGAGACAATGCTAAAGACCATGCCTGGAGACAATGCTAAGGACCATTCCTGGAGACAATGCTAAAGACCATGCCTGGAGACAATGCTAAAGACAATGCATGGAGATATTGTTAAGGACCATGCCTGGAGACAGTGCTAAGGACCATTCCTGGAGACAATGCTAAGGACCATGCCTGCAGACAATGATAAGTCCCATGCATGGACACAATGCTAAGGACCAGGCCTGAGGACAATGCAAAGGAGCATGCCTGGAGAAAATGCTGAAGGCCATGACTGGAGTCAATGTTAAGTGCCATGCCTGGAGACAATGCTAAACACCATGCCTGGAGACAATACTAAGGACCATGCCTGGAGAAAATGCTAAAGACCATGCCTGTAGACAATGCTAAGGACTATGCCTAGAGAGAATGCTAAAGACCATACATAGAGACAGTGCTAAAGACAAGGCCTAGAGACAACGTTAAAGACTATGTCTGGAGACAATGCTAAAGACCATGACTAGCGACAATGGTAACGACCATGCCTGCAGACAAAGTTAAGTATCATGCTGGGAGACAATGCTAAGGAACATGACTGGACACAATACTAAAGATCATGCCTGGAGACAATGCCAAGTACCATGCCTGGAGACAATGCTAACGACCATGCCTAGAGGCAATGCTAAGGATCATACCTACAGACAATCCTAAGTACCATGCCTGGAGACAATGCCAAAGACCATGGCTGGAGACTTTGCTAAAGTCCATGCCTGGAGACAATGCTAAGGACCATGCCAAGAGACAATGCTAAAGACCATGCCCGGAGAAAATGCTAAGGCCTTGCCAAGACACAATGCTAAAGACCATGCCTAGAGAACATGCTAAGATCATGCCAGGAGACAATTCTATGGACCATGCCTAGAGACAATTCTAAGGACAATTCCTTGAGAGAATCATAAAGATTATGCTTGGAGACAATGCTTAAACCATGCCTGGAGACAATGCTAAGGACCATGCCTCGAGAAAATGCTAAGGACTATGGTTGGAGAGAATGCTAAGGACCATGCCTGGAGACAATGCTAAGGACCATGCTGGAGACACTGCTAAGATCATGCCTGGAGACAATGCTAAAGACAATGCGTGGAGACAATGCTAAGGACCATGCCTTGAGACAGTGCTAAGGACCATTCCTGGAGACAATGCTAAGGACCATGGCTGGAGACAATGATAAGTCCCTTGCCTGGACACAATGCTAAGGACCAGGCCTGAGGACAATGCAAAGGAGCATGCCTGGAGAAATTTCTGTAGACCATGACTGGAGTCAATGCTAAGTGCCATGCCTGGAGACAATGCTAAACACAATGCCTGGAGACAATGCTAAGGACCATGCCTGGAGACAATGCTAAGGACCATGCCTAGAGAGAATGCTAAAGATCATGCATAAAAATAGTTCTAAAGACCATGCTAGAGTCAATGCTAAAGACTATGACTGGAGACAATGCTAAAAACCATGCCTGGAGACAATGATAAGGACCATGACTGGAGACAATTCTAGGGACCATGCATAGAGATAATGCTAATGATCATTTCTGAAGACAATGCTAAAGTCCATACCTGGAGACAATGGTAAGGACCATGCCTGGAGACAATGCTAAAGACCATGCCTGGAGACAATGCTAAGGACCATTCCTAGAGACAATGCTAAGGACCATGCCTGGAGACAATGCTATGGACCATGCCAGGAGACAATGCTAAGGACCATGCCTACAGACAATATTAAGTAACATGCCTAGAGACAATGCTAAAGACCATGCCTGGAGTCAATGCTAAAGTACATGCCTGGAGACAATGCTATGTACCATTCCTAGAGACAATGCTAAAGACTATGCCTCTAGACAATGCTAAGGACCATGCCTGGAGACAATGCTATGGACCATGCCAGGAGACAATGCTAAGGACCATGCCTACAGGACAATATTAAGTAACATACCTAGAGACAATGCTAAGACCATGCCTGGAGTCAATGCTAAAGTACATGCCTGGAGACAATGTATTGTAACATTCCTAGAGGACAATGCTAAAGACTATGCCTCTAGACAATGCTAAGGACCATGCCTGGAGACAATGCTAAGGACCATGCCCAGAGACAATGCTAAGGACCATGCCTGGAGAAGTGCTAAGGAATTTGCCCGGAGACATTGCTAAGGCCAGCCAAGAGACAATGCTAAAGACCATGCCTGGAGACAATGCTAAAGACCATGCCTGGAGACAATGCTAAGGACCATGTCTAGAGACAATGCTAAAGACCATGCTTGGAGACAATGCTAAGGACCATGCCTGGACAATGCTAAGGACCATCCCTAGAGTCAATGCTAAGGACCATGCCTGGAGACAATGCTAAAGACCATGCCTGGAGACAGTGCTAAGGACCATTCCTGGAGACAATGCTAAGGACCATGCCTGGAGACAATGATAAGTCCCATGCATGGACACAATGCTAAGGACCAGGCCTGAGGACAATGCAAAGGAGCATGCCTGGAGAAAATGCTGAAGGCCATGACTGGAGTCAATGTTAAGTGCCATGCCTGGAGACAATGCTAAACACCATGCCTGGAGACAATACTAAGGACCATGCCTGGAGAAAATGCTAAAGACCATGCCTGTAGACAATGCTAAGGACTATGGCTAGAGAGAATGCTAAAGACCATACATAGAGACAGTGCTAAAGACAATGCCTAGAGACAACGCTAAAGACTATGTCTGGAGACCAATGCTAAAGACCATGACTAGCGACAATGGTACGACCATGCCTGCAGACAAAGTTAAGTATCATGCTGGGAGACAAGGCTAAGGAACATGACTGGACACAATACTAAGATCATGCCTGGAGGACCAATGCCAAGTACCATGCCTGGAGACAATGCTAACGACCATGCCTAGAGGCAATGCTAAGGACCATACCTACAGACAATCCTAAGTACCATGCCTGGAGACAATGCTAAAGACCATGGCTGGAGACTTTGCTAAAGTCCATGCCTGGAGACAATGCTAAGGACCATGCCAAGAGACAATGCTAAAGACCATGCCCGGAGAAAATGCTAAGGCCTTGCCAAGACACAATGCTAAAGACCATGCCTAGAGAACATGCTAAGATCATGCCAGGAGACAATTCTATGGACCATGCCTAGAGACAATTCTAAGGACAATTCCTTGAGAGAATCATAAAGATTATGCTTGGAGACAATGCTTAAACCATGCCTGGAGACAATGCTAAGGACCATGCCTCGAGAAAATGCTAAGGACTATGGTTGGAGAGAATGCTAAGGACCATGCCTGGAGACAATGCTAAGGACCATGCTTGGAGACAATGCTAAAGACCATGCCTGGAGACAATGCTAAAGACAATGCGTGGAGACAATGCTAAGGACCATGCCTTGAGACAGTGCTAAGGACCATTCCTGGAGACAATGCTAAGGACCATGGCTGGAGACAATGATAAGTCCCTTGCCTGGACACAATGCTAAGGACCAGGCCTGAGGACAATGCAAAGGAGCATGCCTGGAGAAATTTCTGTAGACCATGACTGGAGTCAATGCTAAGTGCCATGCCTGGAGACAATGCTAAACACCATGCCTGGAGACAATACTAAGGACCATGCCTGGAGAAAATGCTAAAGACCATGCCTGTAGACAATGCTAAGGACTATGGCTAGAGAGAATGCTAAAGACCATACATAGAGACAGTGCTAAAGACAATGCCTAGAGACAACGCTAAAGACTATGTCTGGAGACAATGCTAAAGACCATGACTAGCGACAATGGTAACGACCATGCCTGCAGACAAAGTTAAGTATCATGCTGGGAGACAATGCTAAGGAACATGACTGGACACAATACTAAAGATCATGCCTGGAGACAATGCCAAGTACCATGCCTGGAGACAATGCTAACGACCATGCCTAGAGGCAATGCTAAGGACCATACCTACAGACAATCCTAAGTACCATGCCTGGAGACAATGCTAAAGACCATGGCTGGAGACTTTGCTAAAGTCCATGCCTGGAGACAATGCTAAGGACCATGCCAAGAGACAATGCTAAAGACCATGCCCGGAGAAAATGCTAAGGCCTTGCCAAGACACAATGCTAAAGACCATGCCTAGAGAACATGCTAAGATCATGCCAGGAGACAATTCTATGGACCATGCCTAGAGACAATTCTAAGGACAATTCCTTGAGAGAATCATAAGATTATGCTTGGAGACAATGCTTAAACCATGCCTGGAGACAATGCTAAGGACCATGCCTCGAGAAAATGCTAAGGACTATGGTTGGAGAGAATGCTAAGGACCATGCCTGGAGACAATGCTAAGGACCATGCTTGGAGACAATGCTAAAGACCATGCCTGGAGACAATGCTAAAGACAATGCGTGGAGACAATGCTAAGGACCATGCCTTGAGACAGTGCTAAGGACCATTCCTGGAGACAATGCTAAGGACCATGGCTGGAGACAATGATAAGTCCCTTGCCTGGACACAATGCTAAGGACCAGGCCTGAGGACAATGCAAAGGAGCATGCCTGGAGAAATTTCTGTAGACCATGACTGGAGTCAATGCTAAGTGCCATGCCTGGAGACAATGCTAAACACAATGCCTGGAGACAATGCTAAGGACCATGACTGGAGACAATGCTAAAGACCATGCTGGAGACAATGCTAAGGACCATGCCTAGAGAGAATGCTAAAGATCATGCATAAAAATAGTTCTAAAGACCATGCTAGAGTCAATGCTAAAGACTATGACTGGAGACAATGCTAAAAACCATGCCTGGAGACAATGATAAGGACCATGACTGGAGACAATTCTAGGGACCATGCATAGAGATAATGCTAATGACCATTTCTGGAGACAATGCTAAAGACCATACCTGGAGACAATGGTAAGGACCATGCCTGGAGACAATGCTAAAGACCATGCCTGGAGACAATGCTAAGGACCATTCCTAGAGACAATGCTAAGGACCATACCTGGAGACAATACTATGGACCATGCCAGGAGACAATGCTAAGGACCATGCCTACAGACAATATTAAGTAACATGCCTAGAGACAATGCTAAAGACCATGCCTGGAGTCAATGCTAAAGTACATGCCTGGAGACAATGCTATGTACCATTCCTAGAGAAAATGCTAAAGACTATGCCTCTAGACAATGCTAAGGACCATGCCTGGAGACAATGCTAAGGACCATGCCCAGAGACAATGCTAAGGACCATGCCTGGAGAAGTGCTAAGAAATTTGCCCGGAGACATTGCTAAGGCCAGCCAAGAGACAATGCTAAAGACCATGCCTAGATAACATACTAGGACCATGCCAGGAGATAATGCTAAGGCCCATGCCTAGAGACAAGGCTAAGGACCATGCCTGGAGAGAATGCTAAAGACCATGTTGGGAGACAATGCTAAAGACCATGCCTGGAGACAATGATAAGGACCATGCCTGGAGACAATGCTAAGGACCATGCCTGGAGAGAATGATAAGTCGCATGCCCAGACACAATACTAAGCACCAGGCCTGGGGACAATGCAAAGAAGCATGCCTGGAGACAATGCTGATGACCATGACTGGAGAAAATGCTAAGTGCAATGCCTGGAGATAATGCTAAGACCATGCCTGGAGACCATGCTAAAGACCATGTCTGGAGACAATGCTAAGGATCATGCCTGGAGACAATACTAAAGACCATGCCTGGAGACAAGTTTAAGGAACATGCCTGTAGACAATGATAAAGACCTTGCCTGGAGAGAATGCTAAGGACCATGAATAGAGACAGTGCTAAAGACCATGCCAAGAGACAATGCTAAAGAGTATATACTACTGGAGACAATGCGAAAGACCATGCCTAGCGACATTGATAATGACCATACCTGGAGACAATGCTAAAAACCATGCCTGGAGACAATGCTAAAGACCATGCCGGGAGACAATGCTAAAGACCATGCCTGGAGACAATGCTATAGACCATGCCTGGAGACAATGCTAAGGAACATGCTTGGAGACTGTGCTAAAGACCATGCCTTGAGAGAATGCTAAAGACCACGCCCAGAGACAATGCTAAGGACCATGCCTGGAGAAAATGCTAAGGAACATGCCCGGAGACAATGCTAAGGCTATGCCAGGAGACAATGCTAAAGAACATGCCTAGAGAACATGGTACGACCATGCCAGGAGACAATGCTAAGGATCATGCATACAGATAATACTAAGTATCATGCCTAGAGACAATGCTAAAGAGCATGCCTGGAGGAAATGCTAAAGTCCATGCCTGGAGACAATGTAAGTACCATGCCTAGAGACAATGCTAAAGACCATGCCTGTAGACAATGCTAAGAACCATGCCTGGAGACAATGCTAAGGACCATGCCCAGAGACAATGCTAAGGACCATGCCTGGAGAAAATGCTAAGGAACATGCCTGGGGACAATGCTAAGGCCATGTCAGGAGTCAATGCTAAAGAACATGCCTAGAGAACATGGTACGACCATGCCAGTAGACAATGCTATGGAACATGCCTAGAGACAAGGCTAAGGACCATGCCTGGAGAGAATACTAAAGACTATGGTTGGAGTCAATGCTAAAGATCATGCCTGGAGACAGTGTTAAGGACCATGCCTAGAGACAATGCTAAAGACCATGCCTGGAGACCATGCTAGGGACCATGCCTGGAGACAATGCTAAAGACCATGCCTCAAAATAATGGTAAAGACCATGCCTGGAGAGAATGCTATGGACAATGCCAGGAGACAATGCTAAGGACCATGCCTACAGACAATATTTAGTACCATGCCTAGAGACAATGCTACAGACCATGCCTGGAGGCAATGCTAAAGTCCATGCCTGGAGACAATGCTAAGTACCATGCCTAGAGACAAGGCTAAAGACCATGTCTGTAGACAATGCTAAGAACCATGCCCAGAGACAATGCTACAGATTATGCCTGGGCACAATGCTAAGGAACATGCCCGGAGACAATGCTAAGGACATGCCAAGAGACAATGCTAAAGAACATGCCTAGAGAACATGGTACGACCATGCAAGGAGACAGTGCTATGGAACATGCCTAGAGACAAGGCTAAAGACCATGCCTGAAGAGAATGCTAAAGACTATGTTTGGAGACAATGCTAAAGACCATGCCTGGAGAGAATGCTAAGAACTATGCCTGGAGACAATGATGAAGACCATGCCTGGAGACAATGCTAAAGACCATGCCTGGAGAGAATGCTAAAGTCCAAGCCTGGAGACAATGCTAAAGACCATGCCTGGAGACAATACAAAGGACCATGCCTGGAGAAAATGCTAAAGACCATGCCTGGATACAATGCTAAAGACAATACATGGAGACAATGCTAAGGACCATGCCTGGAGACAGTGCTAAGGAACTTTCCTGGAGACAATGCTAATGACCATGCCGGGAGAGAATGATACGTTGCATGCCTGGACACAATGCTAAGGACCATGCCTGGGACAATGCAAAGGAGCATGCCTGGAGACAATGCTGAAGACCATGACTGGAGCCAATGCTACGTGCCATGCCTGGAGAAAATGCTAAGACCTTGCCTGGAGACAATGCTAAAGACCATGCCTGGAGATAATGCTACAGACAATGGCTATAGACAATGCTAAGGACTATGCCTAGAGAGAATGCTAAGGACCATGCCAAGAGACAGTGCTAAAGACCATGCCTAGGGGCAAATGTAAAGAACATGACTGGCGACACTGCTAAAGACCATGCCTAGCGACAATGCTAACGACCATGGCTGGAGACAATGCTAAAAATCATTTTGGAGACAATGCTAAGGACCACGCCTGGAGACAATTCTAGGGACCATGGCTAGAGACAATCCTAACAATGACCACGCTGGAGACAATGCTAAAGACCACGTGTGGAGACAATGCTAAAGACCATACCTGGAACCATGCTAAGGACCATGCTTAGAGAAAATGCTAAGGACCATGCCTGGAAACAATGCTAAAGACCATGCGTGGAGACAATGATAAAGAGCATGACTGGAGACAATGCTGAGGACCATGCCTGGAGACATTGCTAGAGACCTTTCCTGGAGACAAGGCTAAGGAACATGCCTGTAGACAATGCTAAGGATCATGCCTGGAGACAATGCTAAGGACCATGCCTGGAGACAATGCTAAGTACCATGCCTGGAGACAAAGCTAAGGACCATGCCGGGAGACATTGCTAAAGACCATGCCTGGAGACAATGCTAAGATCTATGCCTGGAGACAATGCTAAAGACCATGCCTGGAGACAAGGCTAAGGAATATTCTTGTAGACAATGCTAAAGATCATGGCTAAAGAGAATGCTAATGACCATGCCTGGAGACAATGCTAAGGACCATGCCTGGAGACATTGCTAAAGACCATGCCCGGAGACAATGATAAAGACCATGTCTGGAGAAATTGCTAAGTTCCATGCCTAGAGACAATGCTGTGGACCTTGCCTGGAGACAGTGCTAAGGACCATGCCTGGAGACAATGCTACCTACCATTCCTGGAGACAGTGCTAAGTACCATGCCTAGCGACAATGCTAAAGAACATGCCTGGAGGCAATGCTAAGGACCATGCCTGGAGAAAATACTAAGGACCATGCCTGGATACAATTCTTAGGACCATGCCTGGAGACAATGCTGAAGACCATGCCTGGAGACAATTCTTAGGACCATGACTGGAGACAATGCTAAAGATGATGCCTGGAGACAATGCTAAAGAAAAAACTTGGAGAAATGCTAAGGGCAATGCCTGAAGACAATGCTAAGGACCATGCCTGGAGACATTGCTAAAGACCATACCTGGAGACAATGCTATAGACCATGCCTGGAGACAATGCTATAGACCATGCCTGGAGACAATGCTAAAGACCATGCCTGGAGACAATGCTCTAGACCATGCCTGGAGACAATGCTAAAGACCATGCTGGAGACAATGCTAAGTTCCATGCCTAGAGACAATGCTCTGGACCTTACCTGGAGTGAATGCTAAGGACCATGCCTGGAGACAATGCTAAGTACCATGCCTGGAATCAATGCTAAAGATCATGCCTGGAGACAATGTTAAAGAACATTTATGGAGGCAATGCTAAGGACCATGCCTGGAGACAATGCTAAGGACCATGCCTGGAGACAAAGAGATAGATACCTTGAGGGCATCTCAAAGTTGCCAAGAACACACCAAGCTCAAGCTCAAGGGAGTAAATGTGAAAATTCTCCTGAGAGGAGACCAGTGGGGCAGCTTTCTTACACAAGGGGACCCAGGACGTTTTTCAATGTGCTCAGCCATCCAGAGCCTCAGAGGCTGCTGTAGCCAGGGCACCTGGAGTTTCGCTAGTGTTCCAGATAGTGGCAGAACTTGTTGTTGACCATGTGGTGCTGGTTCTGCAGGATTGCGGGGTGCTGGAGTTAGGGGGTCATGAAGGTTTCCACCAGGATTTCAAAGGAAGGCATGGGAGGCCAGGCAAGGTGCACAGGGTAGAGTCCCTGTGGTCACACCCAAGAAGTCAACGTGTGGGGATGTGAAGAGGAAGCCAAAGCTGTGGTGCAAACTCCTGAGATTAAAAAACTCCAGTAACGTGGGACACTGTCCTGAGAAAACAGCAAGAATTGAGCAGAAGCAAGCCAACAGGGAAGGACATGTGGGCTGCAAGACACAAGGCCACAGGGGTGGAGCTACACATGACATTGGAGAGAATATCAAGATGGCATGCACCTCAACTACTGGACATCCAACAACCTGTGGGAGTTGTTTCCCCAGGTTGATTTCAGCTCTCGTTGGTCCTATCCCTTCTTTCTGTGCCTCTAGTTTTGTAAGTGGAAATGTTTACTTGTTCCTTTGTATGTTGGATATTTTAAAATTGCTTTTAATGTTACAGTAGCTCTCAAGGCGAGAATGCTTGAGGTCCAGAGGAATCTGTGGACTTGAACTTTGAGCAAACTCACCACTGCTGAGACAATGGGACTCTGGAAAATGGACAAGGTATGATTTCCTTGTGAGATGGTTGTGAGTTTTGGGAGTCAGGAGCAGAACTTTATGGTTTGGATGTGAGCTGTCTCACAAATGCTCCCAAGTGGGACAATGCAGGACAGTTCAGAGGAGAAGTGATTGGGTTGTAAGAGTCTTGCCCAAATCAGTGAGTGAATCCCATGTGGGATTAAATGAAGTTGGATCGTGTTGCTGGAGGAAATAGGAATTAGGAAATTGGAATTAGGGCATGACTTTGGGGTGTCTGTTTTGTATGTGGAGAGTGAAGACTCTGCTTTCTGATCACTCTAATGTGATCTGCTTCCTTCCACCACCTCTTCTGACATGATACTCAGTCTCACCTTGAGCCTCAATGAATGGAGCAAGCTTTCTATGGACTAAGACCTCTGAAAACATGAGGCCTCAAATAAACCTTTCCTCCTAAAATTTTTCTGGTAAGATCCTTTAGTCAGATCAGTGAAAAAATCTGACTAAAACACTCACAAATGAAATCGTAGACACAAAGAGAAAAACAGCTGAGAGAAATCCCTGGGAACTAGAAGAGGGATCAGGAGGTAGAGAAGGGGATTGAGGGTGAGGTTGAGGGGCAGGAGACGGGAGGGAGGAGGAACGAAACTGACCAGGCTACCCTGTGTACCTGCAGTAGGTGCCACAGTGAATGTGCCTTATATTCTCTAAAGGGCTCTAAGGAAAACACACACACACACACACACACACACACACACACACACAAGATCTGTTGGACAAAAAAGAAAAAAGGGCAAAGAGGAAGAGTAAAGAGGAGGGAGAGGAAGTGGCAGGGATGGAAGAGGAGGAGGTCATACTCCATGACTGTGCAGTTACGTCAATTGAAATGCTATATCATCCATGATTATGAGGCACGAATTGAAAAAGGAAGTATAAAGTGAAAACCCAATTGTTCTCTTCAGAGACACTACCAATTAGTACAGAAACACGTCCACAGAGCTCCCCTGGGAAGCTGGTACATGGAGAGGCCCCAGATGCTGGAACCTGCCCTCAACCCCTCTGCACCTGCTCCTGGGTGACCCTGAGCTCCCTGTGTGCTGAGCGCCCCCTGCTGGCCCTCGGCTCCCTGCAGGGAGGTTTGTGTCTGGGCTCACACTGAGGTCCCCTCACTGTGTCTCTAGCACAGTAATAGGTGGCCGTGTCCTCGGCTCTCAGGCTGCTCATTTGCAGGTACAGCGTGTTCTTGGAGTTGTCTCTGGAGATGGTGAACCGGCCCTTCACAGAGTCTGGGTAGTAGGTGCTACCACCATCATTGGGTTAATTTCTGCAACCCACTCCAGCCCCTTCCCTGGAGCCTGGCGGACCCAGTGCATCCAGTAGTAGCTACTGAAGGTGAATCCAGAGGCTGCACAGGAGAGTCGCAGGGTCCCTCCAGGCTGCACCAGGCCTCCCCCAGACTCCACCAGCTGCACCTCACACTGCACACCTGCAAACACAGAGGCAGCCTGGTCAGGACACTCACTCATACACTCTTTCTCTCACTCCTGTCCACTCACACACTCAGGATCTCTGTTCTCCATTAATCACCTGTGAAAACAGCCACGAGGAAAACCCAGCTGAGCACACAGTCCATGGTGAGCAGCCTGTGTTGAGTCCTGACCACTGAGTGGGATGAGCTGGAGTCCAGGGCTGGGCTCCTGTGCAGAGCTGCAGGGTCAGGGTGGCTGGTTTTCATGAGCAGAGGGAGGCCCTATTTGCATGTCCTCCTGCTCTATAGCAGCTCTGGGTGGAGGCCCAGGCAGAGCAGCTCTGAGAGCAGGTGGGAGTGACATGGGCAGCCACGTTCCCTTAAGGCTGCTGCTCTGTCACCTCAGCATGTCCTTGTGGTCCCAGAATAGTGAGACAATTCACATCCTTGCCAGGCCACCTGGATTCCCCTAGGGCTGGCAGAGTGACTTCCTGGCCTGTCAGGGTCGTCTCTGCCATGACCACGTGGGGGAGGAAAGGGTTAACTGGAGGATGGTGGAGGATTTTTATTTCCCAAAACACTTACCTACTCAATGACCACACAAGAGACAGTACCTTATTTGTGAGAGAGGGCGTGTGACAGGTCTGGCCATATCAGCTCTGCCCTCTTCAGAACCACGGAGTCACCCAACTCTGCTTTATTCATAATATGCAGGTAAAAGTGGCAAGAGCAGCAGGAGCTTCTTCTGTGATGGACAAGATAGGGTTGAGTCAGGGGAGCCATGCACTTAGGGGGAAATTCTAGAAGGAGACAGGGAATCACTCCCAGGCAGCTCCACCTACTTCCCAGCAGTTCCTAGAAGCCAGGCCTCTGCGTCCCGTGGTCAACCTAGTCAGATTCTGCTAAATAAGGAGGCTCCCCACACTGGCATGCTGAGTCCCCAGTGTGATACCAGCCCCACTCTGGGCATCCAGCCCAGCTGCCCCTCTCTGCCTTCCGCCTTCCTGCCAGGTGGTGGAGCAGCCTCAGGAAGCCCTGGGCAGGAGCAGCACCTTGATGTCTGCATCCTGGTCCTAGAACCTGCTGCAGTGCAGATCTCTCATTGCACATCATCAGCCTCTGGAGCTGCTCAGAGCCCCACAGAATGGATCAGCTCACACTGGAACTGGTGACAGAGGTAGTCACAGTAAACAGCTAAGGATGCAGCCCTGGACTGGGTAAAGTGTCTGTGCCAGGGTGAACTGGGTGCTGGAATTGTCTCTCCAGCAGCAAACCTGGCAGCACCCATGTGGCTGACTCTGCAGGCACACAGGTGCCAATGCTGCCGAGGTGAGTTCTCTTCCATCTGTGTCCAGAGGAAGACCTGGGTGGACCTGGGGCTCAGGCAGAGCTTTGTCACAGGTGCAGCCCCTACAAAGAGACCCTGGGGCCATGGCTAGTGGAGCCTGGAAGCAAGGCTCACTATGAACCCACCTCTCTAGGTCTACCAGCTGCAGGGCCAGCTAGGAGAGCAGCAGGCAAGAGACTCCAACCTGTGCAGCACAGTCTGGGAGATCAGAGACATGGGGTGGGACAGCCTGAGGACTGGGGTCAGGACCACTGTCCAGTGTGCACAGCAGGTGGGACCTGGAGGTCAAGGGGTGAGTCCTTAACTCAGGTCCCAGGAGTGGTGAAGCACTGTTCATGATCACCATGTTGTCCCTTAGTGGTGATGTGGAAAATATGCTGTCCACAGAGGAGGAATGAACGTTAGCCAAAGAGAATGGCATCCTGTCCCTCCTGGCCATCGGCATGGACCTGGAGCACATGGAACTAGCTGACCTAAGTCATGAAGAGGGAGGCCATCACCACACCAGCATCATGTGGGGAAGCTACTGCATCAGTCTCCTGGACAGAGAGATGGCCAGTGACCCCTGGAGATGGGAAGGTGCAGGGAGGGTGAGGGTGGGGTGGGTGGTGAGGAACAGGTGCAGAGAGGGTCTTGTCCTGGTGCTCTGCAGCTCACATGTACCTGTGGCCACAGCCAGGCTGTGCTTCACAGTGACTGCAGCCCAGCAGCTGGGGGCTCCCAACACCAGGGAGGGACAGGTGATGGACAGCTGGTGTGCACAGCCTGGTCCATCATGGCACCTTCACCCATGTGTCAGGGTGCTGTCCTCTGCCTCACAAGGACTGGGTTTCAGTGTGACTATGAAAATACAGCTGGAATCACCAGCTGTATGTCTGATGGATAGAGAGGCTAACGCTCTTAGTGAAGTTGATGATCACACATCATCGCATGTGAAAGACAATACACAACACATCCTTGTTTATTTGATTCCTTCAAATACATTCAACTCTACAATCCTTAAATCTAACCTACTAACTATGTGCAGATACTGTCCTCAGAAATGCAAATTAAACAATCCCATACAGACTCCCTGACAATGAGGGCCACTGTGTTCAGGGAGCATCATCCCAGAATCCACCAGGGATCAGGAAGTGGCTGAGTGAGCTCCCAGAGCACTGTCCTGAGGTTTCATTGAGGCAAAGGGGAGAGAAACTAAACCACTGGGGAAACGGAGTCCCCTGGGAAAATGCTTTTTGAATTCTGATGCAACATGCATTTTGTTCAATTAAACGCACACAAAAATTTGTAGGAGGTACTCTTATTAGGCTCATAAACTTAAGACTTCCAAGATATTCAGCAGAGGAAATCAATGCATTTTTAGTTTGTCGGAAGAAAAACAGAATATAAGTTGAGAAGATGATGGTCGGTGCAGGATTTCAGAAGAACGAGACAGGAAGCGACTTCTGTGCTTTGCATCTGTCCATCCACCTCTGAACATGAGGAGAGGCAGAGGAGGCAGGAACTGAACCACTGGGGAAAGTGAGCCCCTGGGACAATTCTGTCTTTGTTTCAGGTGCAATATCCATGTTGTTCACTAAAATACCACAAGCTGTCTATGTTTGATTGTTATTCATGTATTTCTTTGGTCATCAGAGGCATACAACAAAGGAAAATCAGTTTTTTCATTTAATATGAAGAAAAATAGAAAATGAAATGAAGAGATGATACCACATAGAAAAATTTCAGGAAGACAAGAGTGTGAGGAAGCAACTTCTCTGCTATAAAGTTATGTTTATGCGACTGTGAATGTGTCAAAGTGAACAACACAAACTTACATAGCTATAAGCCACAATTAGAGAATTAAAATGATAAATATGAAACTGCACTCTCACTTGGTAACATGGAAGTTTACATGGACTCAGTGCTACAGCTCTCAACACAGGTTGTGAAAACACATGGAGTGATTTAATTGTATGGCATGACCAGGACCAGCTTAGGACACTCTGGGGTATACAGATTGCTGAAGCCCATCCTCACCCAGTCTGGAGCTGGACTCTCAGGACAGCTGGGCCCTGACGTGAGCAGGAACAGAGCCCAGGGCTTCCCTCTCTCTGTGACCCTGCAATCCAGCCACAGGGCTGGAAAGTGAGTCAGGCTGAAGCTGCCTCTGCCCAGCAGCCAGGGGTCCTGAGCTTCTCAGACTTTGAGGTCACTTTGCAGCAACATGGGGATCAGAGTGGTCCTGTGCACAGCGTGTGGTCAGGGTCCCGAGGCCAGTGGCAGAGCCGACCTGCAGCTCCCACAGTCCATGCAGGGCTGACCACTCCTCCCTCCTGGGACTTTACACAGGGCAGCCCTTTCTCTCCAAGACTTTGCTCAGGTCACCCTGTCCACAGGCCATGCACAGCTGCAAGAGGAGTGGGAGTCTCCACCCTTTGGAGTGCTAGGTGTGGGGAGTGGGTGTCCAGAGCCTCATCATGAGGGGTAGACAGCTCCCACACACCAAAGATCACTCTGAACATACACATGTCTCTTTATCTGACCAGGTTTAGAGCTTGTGGTCAGCATTTCTTAGCTCAGTCTTTGGACATTTGAATCATTTAATTCCACTCTGAGGGTGTTATGCTGTGATAGTAGGAGGTTTGGCAGCCTCAATGGTCTCTAACTACAACCACCCTAGGGTTGTCCCTCCTTAACATGGGGAGCACACACTGCCTGCAGACCTTGTCAAGGTCCCAGGAGTGGAAGTCTCTGCACGTGTAGGATCCAGGAAGTCGTGTGGACTGTGGCCTGACAATGTCTGGGAAGACCCTGGGTGGACTGGGAATGGGAAGGAGTCATGGGAAGGGGACAGGGACCCCCTGAGCATGGAGGGTAAGACCTGGCATCAGAAGTTAATAAAGTTCCCTGAGCATGGTGAGCTCACCTGGAGCCCAGGTACTCAGGAGGCTGAGGCAGGAGGACAGCTTTCCAAGACCAGCCTGGGAATCTGGGGAGAAGCTGTGTCAAAATGAGATGCAATCAGGGCTGGGATGGGGCTCAGTGGAGGAGCAACTGGACTCAATCTCACTGCTGAAAAAAAATGTTGGTAAAATCCACATTAAAGGCACTGCTCAGGAAATGTCATTGAAAAACAAAATCAAACCTTCACAAATGAAATTGTGTGGTCTGTGCTGACAGAATTGCAGACCAGCCTGAACTAGACAAGAAGAACCTTTCTGAGGGTCTGAGAGAGGAGAGAACTCGAATATCTCCGTGGAAGTTGGTGTCAGGACAGGTGCTGGCTGGGGAGGAACCTCAGGAACCAGGTGAATTGCTCTCTCCTCCATCAGCACTTGCTCTTGGGTGACCCTGAGCTCCGTGTGTGCTGAGCGCCCCCTGCTGGCCCTGGGCTCCCTGCAGGGAGGTTTGTGTCTGGGCTCACACTGAGGTCCCCTCACTGTCTCTCTGGCACAGTAATAGGTGGCCATGTCCTGGGTGGTCTGCTCAGCTGCAGGGAGAACTGGTTCTTGGACGTGTCTCTGGAGATGGACGCTCGGCTCTTGAGGGATGGGCTGTAGTAAGTGCTACCACCATAACATATGAGCCCCGTCCACTCCAGCCCCTTCCCTGGGGACTGATGAATCAACTGCCAGTAGTAATAGCTGGTTGTGATGGAGAATCCAGACACAGCACAGGTGAGGGACAGGGTCTCTGAGGGCTTCACCAGGCCAGGTCCTGACTCCTGCAGCTGCACCTGGTACAGGACACCTGGGGACAAGGACAGGGAGACCCTGTCAGTCACCTGCAGTCACAACCTCCCCATGGACCCAGCTCTGACACTGGGGACACTCACCTTGGGGAGCTGTGACCAGGCACAGGAGAAGACCCAGCAGCCTCATCTTCTAGACCACACCTGCCTTCCCAGAGAGCTCACCCTGTGTGAGCAGAGAGCTGTGAGCTCCCACAGCCCAGAGGGCATTTGAACCCAGAGCAGGAGGAGGAATTTGCATGTGGGTGAGGCTCTTCTTATATCTGGCGAGGCTGAGGTCAGTGTACCTAGGTCCATAGTGCTCCTGAGATGTGTCCCTCTCTTGATCCCATGTGGAGCTTTACCTGGGACAGGAGAGCAGTTGGTTTAGGGGTGCTGGAAGGCTGTCAGAGGAGGAGCCCACCTTCCTGACCCAGCACTGCCTCCTCCAGCCCTCCTTCCTGGACCTGTGAGGATCTCAGAGTGGCAGGAACTTGCCTATCATGCAAGAGGCCCCAAGTTCAACTCACCAGCCCTGAAGGAAGAGCCCTCAATGGTGACTAAACAAGAGCAGATGGCTGAGGATGGTTTTTCCCCATTTCCAGGAAAAGAGTCCTCCCTTTTTTCTCATGAATAGCTCTTCTCTTATCTCTGTGAAAATTGGGGGTTACAGACTGGGCAGGAGAGGAGGGAGCAGGGACTCATAAGAGGAGAGGCTACCTGCTGTGTGTCCACTCCCTGCCTTCAACCCTCTGAACCGCTTGTCTTCCTGACTTGTTCAGTCAATACCTGTGGACAGCAGTGGACTGGAATCTGCCCTGAGCTCTCCTCTCATCTGTCCTGCCCTCTGGTCTCCACCATGAGAGGACAGCATGGGTGAGTCAGGGACAGGGTGAGGGTCCTGGGAGCAGAGGCAGCTCTCACCTGCAGCCTGAGGCTGAGAGCCACAGGGTCCACCAAGAGCAGCAGAGCCAGGCTGACAGCAGACAGGGAGGGCATGCAGGGCAGGCTGGGTGAGGAGGGAGGCCCAGGGCTCCTTCCTTGAGCAGCATCACTGCAGTGAGACTTGCCCTGCCCACAGTAACATCATTTGGAGGACGCAGTGGACACTCTCCTTAGTCAGAGGATTCACTGAGAGGACAAGTATAGGTGCTGACCTCCCATGAGGATTCAGGAACTGATCTCCTGCCTAACTGAGTGAACACAACCTACTAATGAGACATGTAGGCACCTGTCCTTATTCACTGTGGTGTTGACCATGACCTCACTGCAAACCCTGAACCTGCAGACACCCTCCTCCTGGTCCTGGGGAGGCTCAGGGAAGACCTTGCTGGCCTCCATGTTTCCACCAAGTGCAAATCCATGGGTGCCCTGTGGGTGAAGATTCTAATTTCTAGAATATCGCCTGATTTAAAAGCTGATCCTGCAGTCTAACCAAATCAGAGACATTTTCAGATGATCCCACCTCCTGAATGTGGAAACCTGGATCCTCTATGTGACTCTTTCCCTTCCTCACCTGGGCCAGGTGTGAGCCAGTGGCCTCCAGCAGCCTGCTCTTCATAAGGCCCTGCTGAGGTAATGTGCCCATGCACAGCCTTCACTTCAGCCTCGCTGTGACTGACTCCTGCATTTCTGTTATGATCAAGGTTTCATGGATCCAATATACTGTCTGTGTGCCCCAGCCCTGCCCTCTACCCTCTGCCCTTGCATTTGGGAAACGTTTAAAGATCATCGAAAGAACACAGAGGGCTGGGGAGAAAGTTCAGTTGGTAGAGTGCTTGCCTTGTCAGTCCAAGGCCCTGGGTTCCATCCCCAGCACCAAAAAAAAAAAAAGACATGAAAGAACACAGCTACAGTGCACAGACTGTGCAGGGAACGTGTCCCTACTTTAGTGCTAAAAAAAACATTAGTTCACAGGACAAGACAGAAACAAGAGGACAGGGTGGACGGATCCTACTGGGCATGGGGATCTGGGAGGGAAGTTCCTTCCAGGCAGTTCATGTCCATGGACAACTGCACAAATACAACTACTTTGTACTTGAGTTTGACCTGGCTCCAGGGCTGAGGAGGTCTTGCTGTAGAAGTCTGGACCAGGTCACACTTCACATTCTTGTCCATGTTCCTGTGGATCCTGCTTCAAACAAAGATGTGGCTCCTCCTCCATCTGCACAATGTAAGACGAAGGAGTTGCATAATACTGAAAAGTTCCCTCAGCCTTATTGTTATCCTCATCATGGCTCAGAACGTAAGGTTGAATTTCAGAAATATGTGAAGCATCACAGGAATCTGAATGTAGTAGAGAAAGGAAAACATTATTTACTGAAATTAATATTGATACAAATTAAGAAGTGCAATTAGAAGACTAGAGGAATTCCTGAGACGAAAAAGAAACCACAATATACACAGCAAAGTCAGCCCAGGACATTCTTCACCTTCTCCTGGGGCTGAGGTGTGAAGCAGATGGACCTGAGCTCCCTGTTGGTCCTGAGGGCCCTGTACTGCTCCTGCCTGTTCCCTCCTGCTCATGAGGGTCCCTCCTGCATCTGAAGTTGCTGCTGATCTTGAGCTCTTCCTGCTGGTCCTGGGTTCTTCCTTCTTGTCTTGATCACCAGGTGGCCCTGATTTCATGCTACTCCTGAGTCTCTTGCTGTTCCTGAACTCCCTCTGCTGATCCTAAGTGCTCTCCATAGGTCTTGATCTCACTGCTGATTCTATGTACACCTAACTGGTTCTTAGGTCCTGTTAGTGGTCCTGAATCTATTTCTGCTCCTGAGCTGCACCTGCACGTCTTGGCCTCACCTGTTGATCCAGGAATCAATGCTTGTCTTCAAATGCCCTGTTGGTCCTCAGCTCCTCCTGCCTCTTGGATATCCCCCTTCAGGTTCCAGGTCCCTGCAGGTCCTCAGCTCCACCTGCAGGTTGGTGAGTGACTGGGCTCACACTGCGTTACCTTACTGTGTGTCTCCCACTTGAATACACAGCTGTATGCTCAGGTTTCTTGCTGGTGAGTTGAGTGCTAATAAATCCTGGCTCTTGGAAGTGTCCCTGGTGCTGCTGACACTACCAATACAAGTCCCAACATCTGCAGGTGCAACTGACAAAGGACACCTGGGAAAAAGTACCAGCATGTGCTCAGGAACATTAAGGAACATTGAACACTGGCAGGGACTCAGAACCAGTTGTGTAATGGTATCTGCTTCCACCATTAACTGCCCTTCTAACCCTCTCCAGGCCCTTCCCTGGAGGCTGCAGATCCAGCTCACACCATAGCTGGGAAAGAGAATCCAGACACAGCACAGGTGAGGGACATGGTCTATGAGGGCTGAAGATGGCCAGGTTCTGACTCCTGCAGCTGCACCATGGACAGGACACTGGAGGACAGGGACAATTACCTTTAGTCAGTCACACCAGAAGCTGGATGCTCCTTCCATCTCCTGAAATCCCTGGACTCTCACACATAGCAGGGAGTAGGGCAGCCCCAGGACCTCCATGCTGCAAAGAAAACCCCATGAGAAGGACCCAGGGCTGCTCAGCCAGGGCTGGGCTTTCATCCTGAGACTGGGGC
The DNA here is from genome assembly GCF_902686445.1 of Sciurus carolinensis. NCBI lineage: Eukaryota > Metazoa > Chordata > Mammalia > Rodentia > Sciuridae > Sciurus > Sciurus carolinensis. The sequence continues at coordinate 129,528 of NW_025920172.1, read as the reverse complement.
TGCTTTGCATGGGGGAGGCCTAGGACACAAGTGGGGAGCAAGTGACAGGGCAACCATGTTTCCCAGGGAGTTTGCTGGCCTCTGCTGCTCAGAGGCAGTGGGGGGCAACCTCGTGGTCCTCCCTGCTTCCTGCCTGGTCCTCCTCCTGCAGCCATCAGGAATGGAGAGGCCAATGTTCAGGGGTTGGCAGCACCACACTTAGGGGTGTCCTGCAGGAGGGCACAGCCATGCAGAGGGAGGAGACAGCAGGTGGCCCCCTCAGGGCCTTTGCTCTGTCCTGTGAACTCCAGGGGAGGGTTTGGGGTGGGGCAGGGCAGAGGGTGCAGTGGACTTGCTGGGGATGGAGAGGCAAGTTCAAGAGTCAGCCTGCTCCCACTCAGGCAGCTGATGGCCTCCTGCCTTGAGTATCTTCCTAGCCTTGACTTCACCCTTGGCTGGGGTGCTCCTAGACCTCCAGACCTTGCTGTCTCCAGGTCTCACAGCTTCTGGGTCTCTGAAGTGTCTCTGCGTCCTTGTGAATCAGTCTCAGCCTGGCCCAGGTTAAGTCACATCAGGGCTCCGCATGGCCCTCTGTGAAGGCTGGAAGTCAGTGTTGGGTGGACCATGGCCCTCATGGACAGGAGGCTCTGAGATCCTCACTTTCCTTGCCCCGCAGGCTCAGGGCCTGATAATGCAACAGGTGTCTGGAGTCTGCACTGGAGATTCCCTTCCAGCTCTACACCCTGCTTGTGTCCATCATAACTGAACTGAGACCAGGAGCAGGGCCATGGGGACCGGTGCAGAGCCTGTGGGTGCTGGGGCAGCAGCCCATGTCCCCTTACCCTGTTCTCCAGTAAAAATCACATGTGCTGAGAGGGGAGGCCCTGCCCTGCAGCCCTGCAGCCCTGTGAGGACCCCACTCTCTGGCCCATGCTCAGCTCTGGGAACTGCACTGGTCCAGACGACAAAGCAGCCCAGCTCCCTGTCCTCACCCAGAACAATGTCATGTGCTCCCTGTCAGGAATTCAAGGCAGGAGGAGGACCATGTGTGAGGGAATGTGAGCGGTGTTTTCTCTGTGCTTTCCCAGGGTGCTGTTTTTGCAGATTTAGAAATGCAGGTTTTGCTGTAAACTTGAGCCAACACAGAGAGGAATTGTGAGCATGGTGAAATTCTTTACCTCAACCAGTGAGGACAATGTATACAACAAGGTTTTAAATGAACCCAGCATGAACCCAAGGCCCTGGGTTCAATCCCCAGCACTACAGAAAAAAAATTTAGATAGAGGGATCAAAACGTTATTTCAAAAACACACAGAAGGAGTAGTGGTGGGTCACTGTGTGCAACAGCTCTTATCTGACAAGTAGCAGGTGAGATTTGGGTTTTGCTCTCACCCTGGAGAGAATGCTGACCTGACCCTCCTCCCATTCCCAGGTGGACACACCTTGTGACATTGTCAGAGCACATGGTGTGCATGACCCCACACTTGGTGGAGCTGGGCTCCCTCATGCTGGAGCAGACTGTGGGTGGGGACTCTCTCAAGGGCACAGGGATGCCCTGGCCTGTGAACTCCTGACTGATGTCAGTCATGTGCAGGACAGGGAGGGGCAGAAAGAGCAGTGCAGGAGAGCTGGTGCTCTGCAGTTTGTCCAGGAGAGGAGCACGTTTGTGGTGCTGCCCAGGAGCTGTAGCCAAGAGGGTGTGGCCAGCAGCTCAACAGAGGGCAGCCCAGGGCTTTGCACTCAGAGGATGGAAGGTGGTCTTGGGATTCCAGGAATCAGCAAGGCCCAGCTTCACCAGCTCAGAGGCAGAGATGAAAATATGAAAGTCCCCCAGGACAGGGCATGTGGGAGAGAGCCCTGGGGTGCCTGGCCCTGCACTGCCAGGCATGGTCTCCCGTGTTCAGCCAGCAAGGTGCTCAGAGGTCCCCAGTCATGGCTCAAGGGAGGCCAGGACCTGCTCCCTGCTGAGGCCACCTTGTCATCAGGCTCCCCATGCTGGCTCTGCAGGCAGAGGACAAGAGGGTCAGGGTCACACAGCTTCCACCAAGACTTGAAGGAAGGTCAGGGAGGCCAGATGGGGTGTCAGGGTCAGAGTCCTGCTGGCAGCCCTGGCAGGGTGATGCCTGGAGCTGAGATGAAGCAGGGCTGCTGTGGAGACCCAGGAGCAGAGAACCAGCAGTGAGCAGGGCTGGCCCAGGAAGCTGCAGGCCTCAGACCAGGCTCCCTAAGAGGGAGGACAGGACTGTGTCCAGCTGGGCTGTGTGGAGGGGCTGCTCTGACCCTCACCCATCCCTCACTGCAGTGACCCTGAGGACAGACATGGACACAGGTGTTTATTGTCAGTACTGCTGGGCTCTAGTCCTTTTCAACACACTTTCTGTGTCTTTTCTTCTCACATGGGAATATTTGTTCCTGCTCTATAACAATGGGGTAAGGAACTCCTGTTTGATTTTTAAGGCACACAGGGCAGTTTTCCCTCAATTTTTTGTAGTTCTTGGACTGGACTTCTGAACTCTGCTGGGGTATTTCCTTTAGGCACTGAAAGATCAGGACTGAATGTGATCTGCCTCATGAGGGGGAGTGAGATCTTTGTGTTCAGTGATAGAACGATTATGATTACATAATTGTCTGCCAAAATTCCACTTGGTAAGTGCATTCTGTAGTCCATATGACTTTTGAAGAATGGTTGATCCCTTAGAACATGGGGACTCCTGGAATTTATGTTAATCACTGTGGACATGCCATGCAAGGGGATTGTCAGACCCCAGTCTCTTCCTCCCTTTATTTGATTCCCAGTAAAATGTGAGTGGTTTCCCCCAGTGGGTTCTCTGTGTTGCATGTGGAACACCTAGGAAAGGCATTTATGCAATGGACTCCTCTGGTCATGGACAGGAGTTTTCGATATGAGCCAAAATTCATCTTTCTAGGCATGTATTGGTGATGTCAGTTATTTGCTTCAGTTATAGCTCAAGAGTTAATTTTAGGTTATAATCTAGGAGAGAAGGAGGAGCCTGATGGACAGGTTCCTCCGGACCTCACTCGCCTGTCCATGTAAAAAGCTGGTCTCACAGGAGCCTATGACTGGACTGTGACTGTGGAGGGAGAGGGAGGTTCAGGAGGGTAGAGGGGCTGAGTGAAGAGGCACAAGCATGACTGACGCAGGAGCAGCTGGTCTGTTCTCACCCAGAGGATGGTGATGGGCAGCATGCTCACCTGCACACCCAACAGAATCACCAGGAGGCATCTAGGAGGCTCCCCTCCCAGGAAGGAGAGCGTTGGGCTCCTTCAGGATCTCGGAAACTGAGTCTCCTGCTTCCTCCAAGCAGAGGGCTGTACATGGAGGTGGGCTGAGCAAGGGGAGCAGGACCATTGGGTGGTCCAGCAGAAGGGTTAGAAGTTCTCAGAACATGAGGACAGGGACATGACCCCTTTATTCTTAATCAGACACACTGAGTCCTGCATGCAGCAGGACAAAATCAGCAGACTGATTTCAGATCATAATAATGGTGCTGATGTCTCCATTTTCCAAGGACACTTTTTTGTGAAGATTTTAGTCTCCTTTCAGGTGTACACAAGGTGTGTTTTTAATTCCAGGGAAATTCTTAAGAATGATATTAAGAAAACAAATATTTATAAATGCAGCAAAATTTAACAGAGGGTCTGTGCAGTACTTGGGGCTGGGAAAGTCTACAGGTCCTCTACAGAAGATGCATTGAAGGGTCTCCAGAGCTTATGTAAGGTAGAGAGAGAGGAAACCCCACAGGCTCACAGGAAATCCCTCCCTCCCCAGCTTTCCATCTGCACCTGCTCCTTGGTTTCTTCTTGTTGCTCATGGCTCCGCAGTAACCCCTGCTTATCTTGAGGTCCCCATGTTGGTCCTGAGCTCTGCCTGCTGTTTCTCAGTTCCCCTTACTGATCCAGAGACCTTGTGGATCTCGCGCTATACCTGCTGGTCTTACACTTCCATGCAGGGAGGTTTGTTCCTGGGAGCACACTGACATCCTCACTGTGAGTCCAGCACAGTAATACACAGTCACATCCTCATTGGTCACAGAACTCCACTTTAGGGGAACTGATTCTTGTGTGTGTCTCTGGACTTGGTGACTTGATTCTTCAGGGAGGAGTAGTATGTTGTGCCTCCATTACCAAGGATGTGCCCCATTCACTGCAGCTCCTTTCTTGGAGGCTGATGGATCCAGCCCCAGCTGTAACCAATAGTGATGGAGTATTTAGAGACAGCAAGGTGAGGAACAGGTCTGTGAGGTCTTCACCACCCTGGTCCTGAATACTGCAGCTGCACCTGGGACTGGAGCCTGGGTACAGAGGACCACAGTGAGTCATGAACTCAGATGCAGCTGCACCAAAACTTCCTCTCTGAATCCATGACATGTTGAGAGAAACCCTAGTTTTTGACTTGCAGCAGTGAATTTCTCAAGTGTGTACACTTGCAGGGAGGATCATTCTGCTTCTTCTACCTAGGAAAGCAAACAACTGCCCCACGTTGACCTAGTGTTACCAAGGAAACACGAACAGGAGCCTGGTGGTCTGATCCCCCATAGCACATTGAGATTGGGCAAGAAGCCTATAAAATATATACCTGTTCCTGAAATAATCGAGTTTGCAGGCTGCTGGCCACAACCCTGCTTCCTCCCAACTTCCAGAGTCTGGGAATCTTGACTCTGAGAACTTACCTGCACCTGAGCTAGCCAGGCACAACAACACATATAAAGCATTGTATGAATCTGCTGATTTGGTTCCAATACTCATCATCTAATCTTTCCAATTCTAAAAATTGTAACAAATGGGTTCTTGGGAACAGCCCATTTCTAAGCCTTACTCTTCTTTCCCAGGCCCCAATACTTCATGCCCATCTCACACTTCAAAATACCACGAGCCGACTTTCAGGAGTCACCCAAAAGCCCAGGTACAAAATCTCTTGAGTCTTAAGGCAAACTCCTAACTGTGGGAGTAAGTTCAAACAAGTGACATACATCTAATATATAAAGGCACAGAGTGAATATTTCCAATCCACAAGTAAGAAAGGAGACATATAATGAAGGGATGGGACCAAAGTTAGACTGAAATCCAGCTGCACCGTCCTGTAGCTACACACTCAGCACCTGGGCACATGAAATCTGCTGTTCCATCCACAGACTGGTCTCTCAGCTCCAGTGACCTCACTGGTTGCTGTACTCATGGGCTCCTCTGTGGCTGGTCTCTGCTTCATTCATGAAGTTTTCCATGGTATAAATTCCAGGTTGGTGGCATCTCCTATCTTGGAGTTTGCCCCTGGAATTGCACCTGTCTTCTCACATCTTCATGCATCATCCTCTCAGGACAGCCTGCAGGGCCTCTGACCCTGCAATTTCTTGCCTTCCCGCCTTTCCTGAAATCTTAATGAAGACCTCCCTCTACACCCACCATCCTGCAATCCTGCAGAACCAGAATCTTGTGGTTGCCCCCAGGTCTGCCACCATTCCCAGAGCACCAGGCCTCCTGGACCATGGTACCGTGACGTCTGCATGCTTCCATGATGGTGAAACCACTGTCCACTTCCACCTGTGCAAGTAGGGTGTCCACATGGTCTGAATTGTTACCTTTACACCCTTGAGCCTGAGATGCCTGTGGTCTTGCCCATTTCTGAGATGCCATGACCCCAAGTTTCCTCTTTTTTCCTGTGGAAAGTAATGGCATTTTTCAAGTGACTGTCATGTGTTTTGGAATCCCATTTCCCTGGCCCCAGTTTTACTCACATGTGTCTAACCAAACTGCAAGTTTTACATCTCACTTCTGTGCTTTCTGCTCTGGATCATCACGATAAATTGGACTAAGAGCAGGCAGCCTTATCCATTCCTTCCTGAAAGTTACACTGTTCTGAATTTTCCTCTGCTCTATTAGTGAGTCGATAACATTTAAACTCACCTTCACAGAAAGTCTCAGGACATGGGTAAAATGTGAACAGTTGCCTAGTCAGGATTCAATGTGAATAAATGGACTGTAGTACCCTTCCCAATATAATCCTCCTTCCAACCCTCATGAGCCCAGTCTTTATTATCCACCCTCCAATTCACAATCCGGTCTTCTTGGTTCCCATCAGAACTCCCATCACACACCACTTACATTAGTCTAAAGCTGGTGCAATTCTTGTTTCCAAATTTTTCTATTTTCTTCACACCAACTTCATAAAGCTCCTAAAGCTTCTGGACTACAGGACCTGGTCAGTTTTAATGATCCCTCTTAAGCATACCTATTTCTATTTCAGTCAGTATTTGTATTGCTGTGGTCAAAATACCTGCCAAGAACACTGGGTGGGAAAACAGTTCAGTCCACATGTGTCTGCCTCCAATTCTCAGGACAAAAGTTAAGGCAGAACATCATGACAGAGTGTTGGAGGAGGAATGCTGCTCAGGATAATGCCATGAGGAATCATTGAGAGAAGTGTAGGGGAGAGAGAGTGATCCACTCCTGAGAGACAGAATATAAATCCCAAATATAAACATGCTGAGGGACCTGTAGCCTACAGATATTGCCTACCTCTCTACACTTACCACACCCACTTAACCCATGTTGGTGCATCGATCCACTGATTATCCCACAACCTTCAGAGTCTGATCCTGTCACCTCTGCAAATTCTTGGAATATCTCACAAAAGGGCTTTTACACACCTCATATTTAAACTGAAGTGTACAGTGAGCTTACAAAATGGTTCATTGAAAACTGTATCATAAAATTATAGGAAGGAAAGGGATTTTCCCAGAATAATGGACCTGTATCACTAGATACCTGTGTGAGGGCACTGGGCTGAGGTTCTCTGATCTGCCCAAGTTATAGCTGTGGCATGTCAGGAAACAGCAGAGCAGGTGACCCTCTGGGCTCCATGTGTTACGGGGAGCAACTTAAGAATAGACCAATTAGCACTGAGAAGTTCAAATTTGAGAGTCTTTATTAAATCAGCCAGCTGACTGTAGCACACAATGTCCCCAAAATGGCTATTAGGAGAATAGCCCCTAAAAGGTTTGCAGGGGTTTTTATACCATAATTCAGTACATCAATCATAAGTGTCTGTTGCTATAATTCAAAATTACAAACTAACATCATGGGATCTGAAGTCATTAGCAGAGGGAGAAGTGGGTCAAAATGCCCATAATTAGGTAAAAACTAAAGAATGGTTACTGACATCTAGAATATCACTGTTGACATCATTGTTAACATGGTACATTGCTAAAGAAACAAGGAATCAAAAAGAGAACAATTTTTCATTACACAAGAATTGCCATTTCATCATTTTGTATTGCTAAACAAGTCATGCTCAGCAACTGTTGATGATTACATACTGGGACATTCCCATGGGAGAAACATTTCCTATATAACATGGAGTCTCAAGGTCAAATGGAGTCTGTTTGGTCATTTCACACATAACCTGGCATATAACATTTCCATGGAGTCAAGTATGTCAACCTGTCACACATGATTCTCACACAGAATTTCAGTGTTCAAAAGGAAATCTTGGGACTTAAAGGAGATGACAGTATTGAATTCCTCAGGTTTCCTACTGTAAGTATCACACATAGAGTTCCTGCTACAATCCCCAGTTTCTGCCTTTTCAGACTGGAAATCATACATGCTGCCCACATCTTGTGGGTCTCATGGTGAGGAGGGATGGGGTGGGCTCTGCTTCTCAGCACCACACTCAGGAGGTCTCTCCACCATCCAGGATGAAGTGACACATGGTCATGGAGGGCACATCACAGAGTGTGGTTCACAGAGACCTGATTCTTGGCACAGGGAGCACCCTCAGCACACATGAGCACGAGGTGGGCAATTTACACAGACTTGGCATGACAGCAGTAGCTCCCTGGGTCCAGTGGAAATTTAACTCTGGAGATGGGTTGAACCACGATGAAGGTCCTCTCTTCACCCTTGTGAAAGGTTTCAGTGAAGGAGAAAGAAAGAGATAGAAAACACCATGAGCACCACCTGGGACAGGTGGGAGGGCACCTTCAGGACTCCCCACATCCCTGACTGAAGGTCCTTCACCAGATGACTAATTCCACCTCTGAGAGGACCTTGCTCCTCAATGCTCTCCACCATGGGGAACATCCTAAGGAAAGGATGCTGCTGCAGCACCTCATCTTTCCACACTAGAAAGCAGGAAGAAGGGCCTGGTGGCTCGCTCAGCAGTGCTAGGAATGGACACCATGCGAGCAAAATGTCTACACCACACAAAATCACAACATATTCAACTTTTTGTAGATAAATCGTCCCAGGGTAGTTTTTGACACTATAAACATTTGAGAAAAATTTTCGTGCAGAAATGTGAATCTCAGTCCCATGAGTCTCCAAAAGGCTTCCGACACTTGACAAGCTTTGGGTGTAAGGGAATTTCCTCTGAATTATATAGATTGAATCATTCAGATGCTGCATCAAACTTTGAAAACCGGAAGTTTAACAAGAGCTTATGGTGAGTATACATGTTTCATGTTCATAATTCCATAATTCAGTATAAGATATAGTTACTATAGCATGTATTTCTGTCATGTGTACACACACACACACACACACACACACACACACATGGAGAACCATTAATACCATAACCTCTGAGTGGTGAGACTACTGACCACGTTCCCAAAGCCGTGTTCCATGTGTGAACACATCCTGTTCCCTGAAATGTCCCACCACCTGTCCCCTCCTGGAATGAGGGCCCCATGGGTCTGGTGAAGTGCACCCCAGGCAGGGGACAGAGCTCTCTGTGGGCACAACCAGCAGCCTCCCCCAGAGAGCAGTGTCTGGCTCCTCTCTCTACATTCTTGATTCAAGTCTCACCCACAGGCAAATGCATTTAGGCAGCCAGGTGAAAACACACACCCACTGACTCATATTCAGGTTCTCCATCGGGAAGGTATTTTCTAGGATAGGGACCCTGCTCTGAAGACCACGGAGACATCCTGGTTTTCCTTCCCTGTTGGTGGTGGCTCCCAGATGTGACCATGTCACTGTAGTTGTGCCAGGCTAGCTCAGGAGCAGGTAGGTCTTTGGAGTCAAGACTCCCAGACTCTGGGAGTTGGAAGGAAGCAGGCTTGTGGTGAGCAGCCTGCAAACTCATTTGTTTCGGGAACAGGTATACATTTTAAAGGCTTCTTGCCCAATCACAATATGCCATGTGGGATCAGACCACCAGGCTCCTGTACAGGTTCCCTTGGTGACACTATTTCAACTTGGGCAGTTGTTTACTTTCCTAGGTAGGAGAAGTGGAATGCTACTCCCTGCATGTTTACATACTTGAGACGTTCACTGCTGCAAGCCTAGAACTAGGATTTCTCCCAACATTTCCCCCAGTTTTATTAATTTGGACAAGGGATTCCTTCAGGAGGACCTGATTGACCTGAACCTTTGTGGTTATTTTCTTGAAAATGAACCACAAACATTTAAGAACTGCAGGTATTATAAGGAAGAGTATGCAGGTTAATCCTGGCATTACAGTAGGATTTAAAATATTAACCAGGTTCTATTTAAAGATAATAACAGACTTCCAGGAGGGAGAAGGGGACCACAGCGATGTTCTAAAGTCCCAAGAAGTGAGCGTACCTTACATCTTTAACATATCCTTACATAGGTTAAAGTCTCCTTTTTTTCTCCAGTTCTTTTTCCCTCATCTCTCCTTCCTCCTTAGTGAATAGGCCTGGTTTTGCTGGTGAGATGCATAAAGTGAGAAGCGAATTGGCAGAGGAAGGGCCAACATGATTCAGTCAGGTAAATCTGGTAATCAAAGGGCTCTGCAGATCCTTGACAGTTCCCAACAGATCCCAGGGGCAGGTCCCAACTTCCGGGGGTGGATGGCTTTCATGGCCTCCTTTCCCTCCATTTGACCTAATCCCCCATTTCTGCACTAAATGCCTGTCCCCAACTCTGGCTTCATTCCCCCATTTTGCTTTAGGAACTATTTACTGCTGTAAGGAAAGGAGGTGATGTCCACTCTGGGTGCTTTGAGTTGGAAGGGGGCAGCGTGGAGCAAGCAGATAGGAGTTCCCTTTCAGAAACTGAGTCAATGGAGGGGTCCATGGTAGAAGTCCAGTTGGGGAAGAGCAGGTTTTAAAGTCACGTGGGGGTGGTTGCTTCTGAGAGAAGAACCAATAGACGAGAGTATTGAAATGAGATTAATACAAAATAAATGTTGCAGCATCTGGAACATGTCAATGAACATCATGAAGATGACAGAAGTCAATAATCTATCACCAGAGATGGAAGAGCTGAGAAATTGTTCCCTTAAAAAGGCCTAACAAAGGCTGGAGAGGACAAGGCCTTCACGTGGGAACCTTAACATTGTCCACGTTATCAGGAATGTACACACCACATTTAACTCTTAATGTCATTGATGTCCTCAGAAAATACAACTTAAGTACTTTCTGTCATCTGATTTTGTGAAACATCCTTTTTTTGGCATAACCTGTGTTTAGTAGAGATCTCTATATTTCTGTTACTCAGTGTTAGATAATCATACGAGCAAACATAAATGAAGCCTGTGTTTGTAGCTTAGGAATGTCTGTAGGCCTTAAGAGACTAAAAGTTTCTGACTCTGGCCATCCACTTGATAGTTATTAGGCACATTTGCCTAAGAATCTCTTTTGTACCCTCCAGTCTTTATTCTAGTGGGCTAACACACGTGTATTATTTAGGTTCCATTTAACTATTATTTCTTTTAAACGCCCAAGAATGGCTTTGTGTTGGTTTTAACTGTTTTGCTAGATGTTTAAGATCAAGCTGGTCAAACTGACTTGTTCCTGTCTTGTTAAGAGTCAGCTCAGTTCCCACAGGGGTCACTCGTGGGGAACGTGAGAGCAGCTTCTCAGCTCCTTTAGTGCCCTTTGCTAGGAGGGTTCTCCTTGATGAGGTGGCTTCCCCTGGAAGCATCTGAGTGTCTCCCTTTTCCAATCACCCTCCTTGGCAGCAGGGGCACTGATTGGCTTCTCATCCTCCGGTGGTCTCAGCGATCTCCCTGATAGGGAGGTTGTGTGACCCAGAGTTGCAAAGCTCCTTAGAGAAGTCCTCCTGTTTCCTGGATTCAGTCTGCCATTGAGAGCAAGAGCCAAATACTGGTTTTTCTTGGCCTCTGTATTTCATTTCAATCTCTAAGTCTGATGTTAACCATCCAGGAAGCCAGTCTCACCAGTCATAAAGAAAGAGTGCTGGGCTTTGACTTCAATGTCTCTAACTTTACAGTTATTTACCCTTTTCTTTAAGTGGCGTCTGTCTTAGTACTGGAAGTTTCCATTATATACTATCTGTTCTGTAGCTGATGATGTATTATCACAAGTTACCTAGGTTGTGTATTCTTGAAGTAGTACCTCTGTAAACTAACAGGTAACAGTTCTACAAAATGAAATTAACAAGCGTGAAAGTACGTTCACCTTGTGTAATAGCTACCTTGAATTTGGGGTGAGCATTTTGGCTCTATATTATATCCCCTATTTGACATCACAGTAATTCCACAAGAAGAACCAATCCTTTGTCTATAACTTTAAATTAGCTGAAGTCTGGCTTATTTTGGAGCCATTCTAACATGCAGTAAGGTGGGAGGCAGAGCCTTATCTGAAGTCAGGCATGGCCCCTCACAAATCTAAAGTGTTCTAAGTCTGATGCTGATCTTTGACTTCCTTAAATATCATTTTAAGATTACATATAGTTTCCTGAGTCTATATGAGCATTAGTCAACACAATTTAACATTATATTCAAAACACAAATCAAAGAAAGACTGAGAGAGCCCTTAACTTTCCTTTTGTGTGGCAAAATGGCAAAATGTTTTTTGTTTCATGATATTAACCTTTAGACAAATCAGACTCTCACTCACCTTTAGAAATATATTTTGTTTAAAACTTTTTATCTCAGTGTAAAAAGTAGCAAATTTTACATATAGCCTACTGATAACAGATCCTGTAATACTGCATTAAATGATAGAAACTAATCCCCAACTTATACTCTTTACAAGTTTAAAATTACCATTACAGACGAGTTTAATTTGGAGAATGACAGCTTGATAAATTTCTGCTTTAAAGATTTGTATACCTGGTAGGAATGAACACATATAATATACAAATAATGACCATTCCAATTATCTTGATGTTTTTATATTAACCAAATTTAATTTTTTTAAATTGTAAACAAATGTGATACATGTTGTTTCTCTGTACATGGCGTAAAGGCATACCATTTGTGTAATCATAAATTTACATAGGATGATGTTGGTTGATTAATTCTGTTATTTTCCCCCTTCCCCCCACCCCTCCCACCCCTCTTTTCCCCCATACAGTCCTTTCTTCCTCCATTCTTGCCCCCCTCTCTAACCCTCACTCAAACCCTAAAAACTAACCCCTCCCACGCCCCATTATGTATCATCAACCACTTATCAGCGAGATCATTCTTCCTTTGGTTTTTTGAGATTGGCTTATCTCACTTAGCATGATATTCTCCAATTTCATCCATTTGCCTGCAAATGTCATAATTTTATCATTCTTTATGGCTGAGTAATACTCCATTGTATATATATGCCAGTTTCTTCTTCCATTCATCAACTGAAGGGCATCTAGGTTGGTTCCACAATCTGGCTATGGTGAGTTGAGCAGCAATGAACATTGATGTGGCTGTATCTCTGTAGTATGCTGATTGTAAGTTCTTTGGGTATAGGCCAAGGAGTGGGATAGCTGGGTCAAATGGTAGTTCCATTCCAAGTTTTCTAAGGAATCTCCATACTGACTTCGAGAGTGGCTGCACTAATTTGCAGCCCCACCAGCAATGTATGAGTGTACCTTTCTCCCCACATCCTCGCCAACACCTGTTGTTGCTTGTATTCTTGATAATCGCCATTCTGATTGGGGGGAGATGGAATCTTAGGGTGGTTTTTATTTGCATTTCTCTTATTACTAGAGATGTTGAACATTTTTCCATATGTTTGTTGATTGTTTGTAGGTCTTCTTCTGTGAAGTGTCTGTTCATTTCCTTAGACCATTTTTCAATTGGGTTATTTGTAGTCTTGGTGAAGAGTTTTTTGAGTTCTTTATAGATTCTGGAGATTAGTGCTCTATCTGAAGTATGATTGGCAAAGATTTTCTCCCACTCTGTAGGCGCTTTCTTCGCATTGCTGATAGTTTCCTTTGCTGAGAGAAAGCTTTTTAGTTTGTATCTATCCCAGTTGTTGATTCTTGCCTTTATTTCTTGTGCTATGGGAGTCCTGTTGAGGAAGTCTGGTCCTAAGCCGACATGTTGAAGATCTGGACCTACTTTTTCTTCTATAAGATGCAGGGTCTCTGGTCTGATTCCGAGGTCCTTAATCCATTTTGAGTTTAGTTTCGTGCACGGTGAGAGATATGAGTTTAGTTTCATTCTGTTGCATATGGATTTCCAATTTTCCCAGCACCATTTGTTGAAGAGGCTATCGTTTCTCCATTGCATATTTTTGGCACCTTTGTCTAGTATGAGAAAATTATATTTATTTGGGTTTGTGTCCGTGTCCTCTATTCTGTACCATTGATCTATGTGTCTATTTTGGTACCAATACTATGCCGTTTTTGTTACTATTGCTTTGTAGTACAGTTGAAGTTCTGGTATTGCAATACCCCCTGCTTCATTTTTCCTGCGAAGGATTGCTTTACCAATTCTGGGTTTCTTATTCTTCCAGATGAATTTCATGATTGCTTGTTCTATTTCTGTGAGGTACATCGTTGGGATTTTAATTGGAATTGCATTGAATCTGTATAGCACTTTTGGTAGTATGACCATTTTGACAATATTAATTCTGCCTATCCAGGAACATGGGAGATCTTTCCATCTTCTAAGGTATACTTTAATTTCTTTCTTCAGTGTTCTGTAGTTCTCATTGTAGAGGTCTTTCACCTCTTGTGAGATTGATTCCCAAGTATTTTATTTTTTTTCAGGCTATTGTGAATGGGGTAGCTTTCCTAATTTCTCTTTCTGAAGATTCATCACTTATGTATAAAAATGCATTAGATTTATGAGCATTGATCTTATATCCCGCTACTTTACTAAATTCACTTATGAGTTCTAAGAGTTTTCTGGTGGAATTTCCTGGTTCCTCTAAGTATATAATCATATCATCAGCAAATAGGGATAGTTTGAGTTCTTCTTTTCCTATTCGTATCCCTTTAATTTCTTTGATCTGTCTAATTGCTCTGGCTAGAGTTTCAAGGACGATATTGAATAGGAGTGGTGAGAGAGGGCATCCTGCCTTGTTCTGGATTTTAGGGGGAATGCTTTCAGTTTTTACAGATGAGTTTAATTTGGAGAATAGCAGCTTGATAAATTTCTGCTTTAAAGATTTGTATACCTAGTAGAAATGAACACATTTAGTATACAAATAATGACCATTCCAATTATCTTGATGTTTTTATATTAACCAAATTTAGTTTTTAAAGAAAACTTTAGACTCTGTAACATAATACAATGCTCTAACAGTTGTTATTTAACCATGATTGTATAAATCCCAATTTTTAAAATTCATTATTATTGTAAAGAAATGGGATACATCTTGTTTCTCTGTTTGTACATGGGGTAACAGCATACCATTTTTGTAATCATACATTTACCTAGGGTAATAGTTTTTGATTCATTCTGTTATTATTTCCCTTCCCCCACCCTTCCCACGCCTCTTTTCCGTCTACACAGTCCCTCCTTCCTCCATTCTTACCCCAATCCCACCCCCCATTATGTGTCATCATCTGCTTATGAGTGAGATCATTTGTCCTTTAGTTTTTGAGATTGGCTTATCTCACTTAGCTTGATATTCTCCAATTTCATCGTTTGCCTGCAAATGCCATAATTTTATTATTTTTATGGCTGACTAATATTCCATTCCATATATATATGAGTTTCTTTATCCATTCATCCATTGAGGGACATCTAGGTTGGTTCCACAATCTGGCAATTGTGAATTGAGCAGCTATGAACATTGATGTGGCTGTATCTCTGTAGTATGCTGATTTCAAGTCCTTTGGGTATAGGCCAAGGAGTGGGATAGCTGGGTCAAATGGTGGTTCCATCCAAGCTTTCTGAGGAATATCCACACTGCTTTCCAGAGTGACTGCACTAATTCACAACCACATCAGCCATGTACGAGTGTGCCTTTTTCCCCACATCCTCCTCAACACCTGTTGTTGCTTGTATTCTTGATAATTGCCATTCTAATTGGGGTGAGATGGAATCTTAGTGTAGTTTTGATTTGCATTTCTCTTATTACTAAAGATGGTGAACATTTTTTCATATGTTTGTTGATTGCTTGCAGTTCTTCATCTGTGAAGTGTCTGTTCATATCCTTACCCATTTGTTGATTGGGTTGTTTGTATTCTTGGTGTAGAGTTTTCTGAGTTCTTTATATATTCTGGAAATTGGTGGCAAAGATTTTCTCCTACTCTGTGAGTTCTCTCTTCACATTACTGATAGTTTCCTTTGCTGAGAGAAAGCTATTTAGTTTGAATCTGTCTCAGTTATTGAAATTTGCACTATGGGAGTCCTGTTAAGGAAGTCTGATCCTAAGCCAACACATTGAAGATTTGAACCTACTTTTTCTTCTATAAGCTCTAGGGTCTCTGGTTTGATTTCAAGGCCCTTGATCCACTTTGAGTTGATTTTTGTGCAGGGTGAGAGATAGGGGTTTAGTTTCATTCTGTTACATATGGATTTCCAATTTTCCTAGCACCATTTGTTGAAGAGGTTATCTTTTCTTCATTGCATGTTTTGGTTCATTCATTGGTTTTTGTGTAGTATGAGAAAATTGTATTAATTTGGGTTTGTGTCCATGTCCTCTATTCTGTACCATTGATCCACCTATTTTGGTGCCAATACCAAGCTGTTTTTGTTACCATTGCTTTGTAGTATAGTTGAAGTTCTGGTATTGCGATACCCCCTGTTTCATTCTTCCTGCTAAGGATTGCTTTAACTATTCTGGGTTTCTTATTCTTCCAGATGAATTTCATGATTGCTTGCTCTATTTCTGTGAGGTACGTCATTGGGATTTTAATTGGAATTGCATTGAATCTGTGTAGCACTTTTGGTACTATGGCCATTTTGACAATATTAGTTCTGCCTATCCAAGAACATGGGAGATATTTCCATCTTCTAAAGTCTTCCTCAAATTCTTTCTTCAATGTTTTGTAGTTTTCATTGTAGGGATCTGTTACCTCTTTTGTGAGATTGATTCCCAAGTATTTTATTTCTTTTGAAGCTAATGTGAATGGGGCAGTTTTCCTAACTTCTCTTTCTGAAGATTCATGACTTATGTATAAAAATGCATTGGATTTATGAGCATTGATGTAGTAACCTGCTACTTTACTGAATTCACTTATGAGTTCTCAAAGTTTTCTGGTGGAATTTCCTGGTTCCTCTCAATATATAATCATGTCATCAGCAAACAGGGATAGTTTGAGTTCTTCTTTTCCTATTTATATCCCTTTAATTTCTTTGGTCTGTCTAATTGCTCTGGCTAGAGTTTCGAGGACAATGTTGAATAGAAGTGGTGAAAGAGGGCATCCCTGCCTTGTTCCAGTTTTTAGGGGGAATGCTTTCAGTGTTTCACCATTTAGAATGATATTAGCCATGGGTTTAGCGTAGATGGCCTTTACAATGTTAAGGAATGTTCCCACTATCCCTATTTTTTCTAGTGTTTTGAGCATGCAGGGATGCTGTATTTTATCAAATGCTTTTTCTGCATCTATTGAAATAATCATGTGATTTTTGACTTTAAGTCTGTTGATATGGTGAATTCCATTTATTGATTTCCAGATGCTGAACCAACCTTGCATCCCTGGGATAAAACCCACTTGATTGTGGTGCACTATCTTTTTAATATATTTTTGTATGCGATTTGCTAAGATTTTGTTGAGAATTTTTGCTTCGATGTTCATTAAAGATATTGGTCTGAAATTTTCTTTCCTCGATGTGTCTCTGGTTTAGGTATCAGAGTGATCTTGGCTTCATAGAATGAGTTTGGGGGGGTTCCCTCCTCTTCTGTTTCATGGAAAACTTCGAGAAGTATTGGAATGAGCTCTTTTTTAAAGATTTTGTAGAACTCGGCTGAGAACCCATCTACGTCCCAGAGTTTTCTTTGTTGGTAGGCTTTTGTTGACTTGTTCTATTTCATTACTTGAAATTGAGCTATTTAAATAGATGTCCTTCTGGTTCAGTTTAGGTAATTCATATGTCTCTAGAAACCTGTTGATATCTTCGAGATTTTCTATTTTGTTACAGTATACATTTTCAAAATAACTTCTAATTATGTTTTGTATTTCAATCGTGTCTGTTGTGATGTTTCCTTGTTCATTCTGAATTTTAGTAATTTGGGTTTTCTCTCTCCTTCTCTTTGTTAGTGTGGCTAAGAGTTTATCAATTTTGTTTATGTTTTCAAAGAACCAACTATTTATTTTGTTAACTTTTTCAATTGTTTCTTTTGTTTCAATTTCGTTGATTTCAGCTCTGATTTTAACTATTTCCTGTCTTCTACTTGGTGTTGTTCTGTTCTTCTTTTTCTAGGGCTTGAGTCATAGTGTTAGGTCATTTATTTGTTGATTTTTTCTTCTTTTATTGAATGCACTCCATGAAATAAATTTTCCTCTAAGTACTGCTTTCATTGTGTCCCAGAGATTTTGATATGATGTTTCTGTGTTCTCATTTACTGTTAAAAATTTCTTAATTTCCTTCCTGATGTCTTCTGTTATCCATTCATCATACAATAGCATATAATTTAATCTCAGGTGTTGGAGTAGTTTCCGTTTTTTATCCTGTCATTTATTTCTAATTTCAATCCATTATGATCTGATAGAATACATGGTAGTATCTCTATCTTCTTGTATTTGCTAACAGTAGCTTTGTGGCATAAAATATGGTCTATTTTAGAGAAGGATTTATGTGCGGCTGAGAAGAAAGTGTATTCGCTCTTTGTTGGATGGTATATTCTATATATGTCCATTAAATCTAAATTATTGATTGTGTTATTGAGATATGTGGTTCTGATACCGCCGTTCACCGGTGACGAGTTCTGCTCCTTCTAATGTTGAAGATTGAACACTAGAGAAGCACACCAAGGCAAGCATATTAAGCAGGTTTTATTTAAATGTAATTCACCATATCAACAGACTTCTCTTGGCAGGAAGAAGGGGGCAATGGCTGATGTTCTAAAGTCCCAAGAAGTGAGCGCACCCTACATCTTTTATAGGTTAAAGTCTCTTTTGTTCTCCAGTTCTCTCCCCCTTAGCTCTCCTTCCTGCCTACATGACTAGGCCTGGTTTTGCGTTAAGTGAGAAGCCATGGGCAGGGGGAGGGCCAAGGTGATTCAGGCAGGAAAGGGCCCAGAGGACATTACTTAGCAGCTCCATGCTTGCAGTCCTTGATAAGGGCAGGGTAATTTGGTGATCAATGGGCTCTGGAGATCCTAGACATTCCATTCTTCCAGCGGCAGTCTCCAACTTCCAGAGGCAGGTGGCTTCATGACTTCATTTCTTTGATTTGATACAAACCCCTATTTCTACACTAACTACCTGTCCTTAATTCTGGCTTCACTTTGTTAGTTCAATTTTTGTTTGAAGGATCTGTCCAGTGGTGAGAGAGGTGTGTTAAAATCACCTAGTATTATTGTGTTGTGGTCTATTTGATTTCTGGAATTGAGAAGGATTTGTTTGACATACGTGGATGAGCCACTGTTTGGGGCATAGATGTTTATGACTGTTATATCTTGCTGATTTATGCTTCCCTTAAGCAGTATGAAATGTCCTTCTTAATCCCTTCTGACTAACTTTGGCTTGAAGTCCACATTATCTGATATGAGGATGGATACTCTGGCTTTTTTGCTATGTCCATGTGCATGGTATGTTTTTCCCCAGACTTTCACCTTTAGTCTGTGGGTTTCTCTTTCTATGAGATGCGTCTCTTGCAGGCAGCAAATTGTTGGGTCTTTGTTTTTAATCCAACCTGCCAGTCTATGTCTTTTGATTGATGAATTCAGGTCATTAACATTCAGGGTTATTATTGAGATATGATTTGTATTCCCAGTCATTTGGCTTCTTTTTCTTTTTTTTTTTGACACGACTTGTCTTCTCATTTATTTGGCTATTCCTTTAGGATAGTCCTCCTGTTGTGCCCAAAGGCTCAAGACCCCACAAGGACCACCAGAGACCACGATCAATGCAAGCAGCAAAGAGTCATTTATTAGCAAGTTCGAACCTGGTCCTCTGCGTCCTTAACCAGTGACACTAAGAGAGGCCCCGAGCCCTCGTTAGCAGGGTTTTTATAATGAAAGGCAGTTTTACGAGTTCTTTTAATTGGTTAACATTTGAACAGCTAAACATTAGTCCTCCCCTGGTTGGGTCCGGCCAATCTATTTGATTCTCATTGGGTCCTGCCAGAACTCAACGGTCCTAGTGGAAGAAGGGAGGAGGGAAGGGGTGAACTATGCAGGAGATGAGTTGGGGCTAAGCCCCGCTCCCGTCCTTGACGGAAAAGGTCTCCAGGCAACTGCACGTTCCTCGGACAAATATCTCTTAACAACCTTGGTAAGCACAGGGGCCCAGCAGTCCTGTTTGTCCTTGAGACAGTTAGCAGCACAGATACCACCCTGCTCTCAACATCCCCCCTTTCCAAGAACATTTAGAGAGCCAATCTTGGGTCTCTACTGTTCTAATTCTTGCTGCTTAATGGGTTGATATTGGGCCTTTAGCACCATTAGCTGTACTGTGTTTATTCTATCTTTAACAAAAGCAATTAACTTATTGATTATACAAGGTCCTATAGTTAAAGCTAGTAACAACAATATTAGGGGTCCCACTGTAGTGGACACCAGAGTAGTTAACCAAGGGGAAAAATTGAACCAGGATTCAAACCAGTTCTGACTAGCTTCCCATTCTTTCTGTTTGTTAGTCCTTCTCTGACTTTTGCCATGGATTCCCTCACTACTCCAGAATGATTAGCATAAAACCAACATTCTTCTCCCAGAGCTGCACATAGACCTCCTTGCTTACAGTCTTTAAAGGCAGGTAAATTTGGTAATTAATGAGCTCTGGAGATCCTTGACATTTCATTCTTCCAGGGGCAGTCTCTAACTTCCAAAGGCAGATGGCTTCATGGCTTCATTTCCTCAAATTGACCTGATTCCCTATTTTTACACTAACTACCTGTCCTTAATTCTGACTTCATTTACCCCTCTAATACTAGGAACTCCTTCACTGCTGTAGGGAAAATGGGCAATGACCAATCTGACTTCTTCGAGCTGTAAGTGGGCAGCGTGGGGCAAGCAGTTTGGAGTTCCCTTTTTAGAAATCGGGTCAACTGAGGGGTCCAAGGTAGAAGTCTGGTTGGGGAAGAGCAGGCTGTAAACTCATCTGGGGGTGGGTGCTTCTATGATAGAAGAACAAAAAGACATGAGTACTGAAATGAAATTAGTACAAAGTGAATGTTGCAGCATCTGAAACATGCCACTGAGTATCATGAAAATGACAGAAGTCAATCTCTCACCAGGAGGTGGAAGAACTGAGAAATTGTTCCCATAACTAGGCCTAGCAAAGGCTGGAGAGGACAAGGCCTTTATTTGGGGACTTTAACATTGTCCAGGTTATCAGGAATGTAAACACAATATTTAACTCTTAATGTCATTGAGGTCCCCAGAAAATATAGTTAAGCTACTTAATGTCATCTGATTTTTATAAAATATCCCTTTATTGGTATAACCTGTGTTTAGTAGAGATCTCTATACTTCTGTTACTTAGGGACAGATAATCATACGAGCAAACATAGATAAAGCCTACCTGTGACTGTAGGCCTTAAACTGACTAAAATCTTCTGACTCTGGCAGTTTCCCTTGATAGTTATCAGGCACATTTGCCTAAGAATCTTTCTTTTGTAGCTTCCACTCTTAATTTTAGTGGGTTAACACAAGTGTACATCTTAAGTTACTTTTAACTATTATTTCTTTTAAATGCCCAAGAATGGCTATATTTTGGTTTTAACTGTTTTGCTGGGTGTCCAAGACCAAGCTGGTCAAATTGACCTGGTTCCTGTCTTGTTAAAGAGTCAGCTGAGTTTCCACAGGGGCCACTCATAGAGAACTTAAGAGCAGCTTCTTAGCTCCATTAGTGCCATTGGTTAGGCAGGGTCTTCTCCATGAGGTGGCTTTCCTTGAAAGCATTAGGGGTGTCTCCCTTTTTCCATGACCCTCCTCTGCAGCAGATGCACTGAGCGATTCTCATCCTCTAGTCTCAACAATCTCCTTGATCAGGAGGTTGTGTGACCCAGAGTTGCAGCGCTCCTTAGAGAAGTCCTCTTATTCCCTGGGTTCAGGCTGACTTTGAGGGCAAGATACTGTTTTTTTTCTTGACCTCTGTATTTAATTCCAATTTCTAAGTTTGATCTTAATCATCCAGCAAGCCAGTCTCACCAGTCATACAGTAAGAGTACTGGGCTTTAACTTTAATGTCCATGACTTTACAGTCATTTACCCTTTTATTAAAGTACTACCACATACTATCTGTTTTGAAGGTGATGGCCTATTATTACAAGTTACCTAGGTTGTATGTTCTGGCAGCAGCTACTTCTGCAAAATAGTAACAGGCAACAGTTTTACAAAATGAAATTAGCAAGAGTAAAATCATATTTAGCTTGTATAATAGTTATCTTGAATTTTGGCTGAGTTCTACATTATATACCCTGTTTGAGATCACAGTAATCTTTACAACAAACATCAAACTTTTGAGCACAACTTTAAATGAGTTAAAGTCTGGCTTACTTTGGAGTCATTCTAACATGTAGCAGGGTGAGGCAGAGCCTTATCTCAGGTAAGGCAGGGCTCTTCACAAGTCTTAAGTAAAATGTTCTAATCCTAAAACTAATTTTTGCCCCTTTTGCCATGACCAGCATGACCAAATTTTCGAGTTCAGTGAGGGTCAAAGGAGTATTAGAAAATAAAGGTTTATAAACACAGATTTTGAAGATTTAGCTGAGATCAGATGGAGCTCTCTGTTCTCTGATGGAAATGCAGATCTAAAGAGTTATGTTAGCAACATTTATACATGTCTTATTATTAGGTTAAAGGCTATGTAAGCATTATTCTTTGTTTTCAGGAGAGTTACAGAGACTAGAGCATCTATACAACTTTTTCCCACAACTGCAAAGTACAATGTTAGGAACTCCGTGTAGCTCTCAAAGAAGTCCACTGTCCAAAGTTACTGTAAGGTGGGCAGGAACTAGAGAAGGGAACTGATGAAACACTGGTTATCTAACAAAACAATTTCTTTCTGCCCAAGAGCTGTGTGCCTGATATCAATGTAAGAGCTGATAGGACTCCTGTACAGAGCCTCCCCAGGGAGGCTACTGCCACAGCAGTTAGGCATCTTGTGCTCCTACACAGGAACACTCCCAGGCACCAGGCATTCTACAGTCATGAAGTCAGGGACCCCAATCTCAGTCATTGTTGCCCCATTTTTGCTATTGTGCATTATACTCTTTCTTAAATGTCATTTTAAGAAGTTTACATATATTGATTTCTGAGTCCATATGAATATTAGTTAACACAGTCTAACATTATATCCAGAACAGGAATCAGTCAAAGAAAGGCTGGGAGAGCTTTTAACTTTTCTTTTGTGTAGCAAAATGCTTTCACCTTCTACAATATGAACCTTTAAACAAATCAGGCTGTCACTAACTCTTAGATATACATTTACATTTAAATTTTTATCTCAGTGAAATAAGTAACCAATTTTACATATACCTTACTGATAATATGTCCCATAATAGAAAATTAAATGATAGAAATAAATCCCCAAAAATGTACTCTTTAAGTTTAATATTACCAGTAAAGACAAGTTTATTCTGGAGAATAGCAGCTTGACAAATTTCCTGCTTTAAAAACTTGTATACCTGGAAAATATGAATACATTTAATATACAAGGAGTGACCATTTCACAGTTACCTTGACACTTTGATCTTACTAAATTCAGTTTTTAAAGAAAAATTTAGACTCTGTAACATAGTACAATACTCTTAACAGTTGTTTAACCATAATTGTATAAACCCCAATTTTTAAGACTAATTGTTTTAAAAAATAAAACTTAATAGACACAAAGTTAAGAGTAAATTAGTGTTTCTAAGAAATCCTTGTTATTTTACCATATATTTTAAACTTTGGCTTATATCAGAACATTAGTATTTCACCTTAGAAAAAATCTTAAATAGCTTTAGCTGTCTCACATACATACAACCAACTTAGTTACACACAGACTTGTTGAAACTTGCCTTTTACTTACACACAGACTTTCTTAGCACTTACTTAGACCCTCATGTGTTCCATCACACAGGCACTTTCTTACCCAGAAACATTTTCTTTTTTTTTTATTAAATATATTTTCAAACCCAGAACCTTTTATTTTCTCTTTCCTATCTGTTGACCCATTTTTGTCCACCTTTTGAAACAACTCTTATGAAATTTTTGAATTTAGACAAATTACTCCGATTTAACAAGATAAAATACTTTGTGGTTTATAGTACTCTAACTGAAACACAATGAAAGGGGAGATGGTAGCTCTAAATCCAAATCTAAGAGCTCCTTGCCACTTTGCAGAACTGGAGGGGGAGCAGGGGGAAGTGGTAAGGGAGCAGATGGAACGCTCACCCTCCAAGTTGAGGTTTTATCTGTTAGAACATAACTCTTAATAACCTTGTTTTTAGTAATGACACAAAGCAATTTTAAACCCTTTTTAATTTACCAACCTATGAAAACACCAATAATGTTTAAGTATGATGCCCCATGGAATTTGAGGAGTTAAGAGTACCTGATGTTATTTAACAATGAGCATTTTAACTCTGCAAATTAATCAGATGTCACCAACAAACACATTTGAGTAATCCCATACATGTTAACTCTAATTCACTTATTCTGTAAAAACCAAGATATTAGACAAGTGTCCTGAACAGTATTTGCTGTCTTTTTCCTGTTGAAGAAAAGTCCCAGAAACAATTGATATTAGACATTGTTTAACATCAACATTCCATTAGTTTGACCACCTAGAGACTTGCGAGTTATTTCTAAAGACATTTTACTTTTATTAGTTTACCCAATTTAAATTGAACCCTTTTAAATCACGTGAATAAAAGTATTTGGATCCATTTTTTAAATTTTAATTTTAGGAGCGCTCAGTTTTGATACAGACAAAACATGACATTGGCACGACATACAAATAATACAAAATCAAAGGCCTTGTAACTTTATAGGTGAATCTCCATTGCAATGTAACAGATGTTCAAAAACTCTAGTTGAATAAAAATAGAACTGATCAAAAAGAAAAAAATCATTAACCTAGGTGTGCAGGATCAAAATTATGAGCTCAAAAATACAGCAGTAGAGAAAAACAAAACAAAACCAGAATCCTAGAGAATGAGTTAGTTCTGTGTAGCAGCCCAGAAGTTTAAAACGGACACCTTTTTTTTCTTTTTTTCTTATCTTCAAGTTACCTCCCTTTCCCGCTGAGACTGCTGCAGCCTACATTCCAATGCAGGCTTCATCAAGGCCAGGCAGGGGGGAGGGAGGATCAACCAGGACTTTTTAACCCTTTTTCTTCCTGGTTGAGAAATCAGGTTAGGTTTGAATGCAGAAAATTACAAAACATTATTTCTTACTACTTTTGAGGAATGGAGTTGCTGAGCTCTCTGCCTAGGGGGATTGGAGTAAATAAATCTCTCAGGAACAAGGAGAAGGACTGTAAAGTACCCTGCAATGAGTATCCCTAAGCCTAAGATCGGATTAACACAATGAAGAATTTAATAGAAGGCAAGAGTAAAGACCATATAGTACAATACACAAACAGACAGACACATAGCATGCTAAATCAAAAATTGGCTAGCTGGTACTTTGTCAACAAAAACAAACAATTTCCAATTATATCAAGGAGTTGCCCAGGCGCAACACAATGCCCAAATGGGACAAAGAGTTAACCAGATTGACAAGTCACCCGAATGCAGCACAGAAGCTGCCCAGATGCTGCGCAAAAGCTGCCCAGATGTGAGAGCCACCCAAATGCAACAGAATTGCCCAGATGCAGTGCAAAAGCTGCCCAGATGTGAGAGTCACTCAAATGCAAGAGAATCGCCCAGAATGCAGCACAAAATCTTCCCAGATGCAGCGCAAAAGCTGCTCAGATGTGACAGAGTCACCAGATGCAACAAGTCGCCAGACGGGTCGAGGGGACGTCTCCCGAGACCCTGCTGGGGTCCTATAGCACGTCCACCAGGACTATGATAGCCCAGAACCAGAACCTGCAGGCAATCCAGACCAGAAAACACATGGCAATGCCTTACTCACCGGCCGAAGGTGTCACTTATGACTCTATGATCAGGTGTCTGCGTGGGCTTGGGGCATCACGGACGAGCCCCCATATGTTGTGCCCAAAGGCTCGAGACCCCAGAAGGACCACCAGAGACCACAATCAATGCAAGCAGCAAAGAGTCATTTATTAGCAAGTTCGAACCTGGTCCTCTGCGTCCTTAACCAGTGACACTAAGAGAGGTCCCGAGCCCTCGTTAGCAGGGTTTTTATAATGAAAGGCAAGCAGTTTTACAGTGTTCTTTTAATTGGTTAACATTTGAACAGCTAAACATTAGTCCTCCCCTGGTTGGGTCCGGCCAATCTATTTGATTCTCATTGGGTCCTGCCAGAACTCAACGGTCCTAGTGGAAGAAGGGAGGAGGGAAGGGGTGAACTATGCAGGAGATGAGTCGGGGCTAAGCCCCGCTCCTGTCCTTGAGAGATAAGGTCTCCAGGCAACTGCACATTCCTCGGACAAATATCTCTTAACAACCTTGGTAAGCACAGGGGCCCAGCAGTCCTGTTTGTCCTTGAGACAGTTAGCAGCACAGATACCACCCTGCTCTCAACACTCCCTTTGCTAATTTACATCGTTGTTTTTCATCTCTTCCTCATGGAATATGTTGCTGAGAATGTTCTGTATTGCCAGCTTTCTTTTTGTAAATTCTTTTAGCTTTTGTTTATCATGGAAGGAATTAATTTTGTCGTCAAATCTGAAGGTAAGTTTTGCTGAGTATAAGATTCTTTGTTGACATCTGTTTTCTTTCAGGTCTGAAAAATGTTGTGCCAGGCCCTTCTAGCTTTTAGGGTCTGGATTGAAAAATCTGCTATACCCGTATTGGTTCCCCCCAGAATGTAATTTGATTCTTTTCTCTGACAACCTTTAAAATTCTGTCTTTATTTTGTATGTTAGGCAGTTTCATAATAATGTGCCTTGGTGTGGGTCTTGTTTAATTTTGTGTATTTGGAATCCTAGAAGCCTCTCGTACTTGATTTTCCATTTCATTCTTCAGATTTGGGAAATTTTCTGATATTATTTCATTGAATAGATTGCTCATTCCTTTGGTTTGTTTCTCTGTGCCCTCCTCAATCCCAATAATTCTTAAATTTTGCCTTCTCATAATATTCCAAAATTCTTGTAGATTCTGTTCATGATTTCTTACCATCTTCTTTGGTCAACGTTGTTTTCAAGATTAAATATTTTATCTTCAATGTGTGAAGTTCTGTCTTCCAGGTGTTCTCTCCTCTTGGTTACGCTTTCTATGGAGTTTTTAATTTGGTTTATTGTTTCCTTCATTTCAAGGTTTTCTTTTTGTTTTTTTCCAATATCCCTAACTCTTTATTGAAATGATCTTTTGCTTCCTGTATTTGCTCTTTTTTTTTTATTTATTTTTTTACGTTTACATAGGGTAATGATGTTTCTTTTTTTTCCATTCCCCCCCACCCCTCCCACCCTTTTCCCTTTATACAGTCCTTCTTTCCTTCATTCTTACCGCTCTCCTTAGCCTAACTCTAAACCTAACCCTAAACCTAATGCTAACCCCTCCCACCCCCATTATATGTCCTCATCTGCTTATCAGCGAGATCATTCGTCCTTTAGTTTTTTGAGATTGGCTTATCTCACTTAGCATGATATTCTCCAATTTCGACCATTTGCCTACAAATGCCATAATTTTATCATTCTTCATTGCGGAGTAATATTCCATTGTATAAATATGCCACAGTTTCTTTATCCATTCATCAACTGAAGGGCATCTAGGTTGGTTCCACAATCTGGCTATGGTGAATTGAGCAGCAATGAACATTGATGTGGCTGTATCTCTGTAGTATGCTGATTTTAAGTCCTTTGGGTATAGACCAAGGAGTGGGATAGCTGGGTCAAATGGTGTTTCCATTCCAAGCTTTCTGAGGAATCTCCACACTGCTTTCCAGAGTGGCTGCACTAATTTGCAACCCCACCAGCAATGTATGAGTGTTCCTTTTTCACCACATCCTCGCCAACACCTATTGTTGCTTGTATTCTTGATAATCGCCATTCTAATTGGGGTGAGATGAAATCTTAGGGTTTTTTTGATTTGCATTTCTCTTATTACTAGGGATGTTGAACATTTTTTCATATATCTGTTGATTACTTGTACATCTTCTTCTGTGAAGTGTCTGTTCATTTCTTTAGCCCATTTGTTGATTGGATTATTTGTATTCTTCGTGTAGAGTTTTTTGAGTTCTTTATAGATTCTGGAAATTAGTGCTCTATCTGAGGTATGGTTGGCAAAAATATTCTCCCACTCTGTAGGCTCTCTCTTCACATTTCTGATAGTTTCCTTTGCTGAGAGAAAGCTTTTTAGTTTGAATCTATCCCAGTTGTTGATTCTTGCTTTTATTTCTTGTGCTATGGGAGTCCTGTTAAGGAAGTCTGATCCTAAGCCAACAAGTTGAAGATTTGTACCTACTTTTTCTTCTATAAGATGCATGGTCTCTGGTCTGATTCCAAGGTCCTTGATCCATTTTGAGTTGAGTTTTGTGTAGGGTGAGAGATAGGGGTTTAATTTCATTCTATTGCATATGGTTTTCCAGTTTTCCCAGCACCATTTGTTGAAGAGGCTATATTTTCTCCATTGCATATTGTTGGAACCTTTGTCTAATATGAGAAAATTGTATTTATTTGGGTTTGTGTCCATGTCCTCTATTCTGTACCACTGATCTACCTGTCTATTTTGGTACCAATACCATGCCGTTTTTGTTACTATTGCTTTGTAGTAGAGTTGAAGATCTGGTATTGCAATACCCCCTGCTTCGCTCTTGCTACTGAGGATTGCTTTAGCTATTCTAGGTTTTTTATTCTTCCAGATGAATTTCATAATTGCTTGCTCTATTTCTGCAAGGTACATCATTGGGATTTTAATTGGAATTGCATTGAATCTGTATAGCACTTTAGGTAGTATAGCCATTTTGACGATATTAATTCTGCCTATCCAGGAACATGGGAGATCTTTCCATCTTCTAAGGTTTTCTTGAATTTCTTTCTTTAGTGTTCTGTAGTTCTCATTGTAGAGGTCTTTCACCTCTTTTGTGAGATTGATTCCCAAGTATTTTATTTTTTTCGATGCTATTGTGAATGGGGTAGTTTTCCTAATTTCTCTTTCTGAAGATTCATCACTTATGTATAAAAATGCATTGGATTTATGAGCATTGATCTTGTAACCTGCTAATTTACTGAATTCACTTATGAGTTCTAAAAGTTTTCTGGTGGAATTTCCAGGTTCCTCTAAATATATAATCATGTCATCAGCGAACAGGGATAGTTTGAGTTCTTCTTTTCCTATTCGTATCCCTTTAATTTCTTTGGTTTGTCTGATTGCTCTGGCTAGAGTCTCAAGGACGATGTTGAATAGAAGTGGTGAAAGAGGGCATCCCTGCCTTGTTCCAGTTTTTAGGGGGAACGCTTTCAGTTTTTCACCATTTAGAATGATATTAGCCATGGGCTTAGCATAGATTGCCTTTATAATGTTTAGGAATGTTCCCACTACCCCAATTTTTTCTAGTGTTTTGAGCATGAAGGGATGCTGTATTTTATCGAATGCTTTTTCTGCATCTATTGAAATAATCATGTGATTCTTAACTTTAAGTCTGTTGATATGGTGAATGACATTTATTGATTTCCGAATGTTGAACCAACCTTGCATCCCTGAGATAAAACCCACTTGATCATGGTGCACTATCTTTTTAATATATATTTGTATGCGATTTGCTAACATTTTGTTGAGAAGTTTTGCATCGATGTTCATTAAGGATATTGGTCTGAAATTTTCTTTTCTCGATGTGTCTCTGTCTGGTTTAGGTATCAGGGTGATATTGGCTTCATAGGAACGAGTTTGGGAGGGTTCCCTCCTCTTCTATTTCATGGAATAGTTTGAGGAGTATTGGAATGAGCTCTTCTTTAAAGGTTTTGTAGAACTCGGCTGAGAACCCATCTGGTCCTGGACTTTTCTTTGTTGGTAGGCTTTTGATGACCTCTTCTATTTCATTGCTTGAAATTGGTTTATTTAGGTTGTGTATGTCCTCCTGGTTCAGTTTAGGTAATTCATATGTCTCTAGAAATTTGTTGATGTCTTCGAGGTTTTCTGTTTTGTTGGAGTATAGATTTTCGAAATAGCTTCTAATTATGTTTTGTATTTCACTCGTGTCTGTTGTGATGTTTCCTTGTTCGTTCCGAATTTTAGTAATTTGAGTTTTCTCCCTCTTTCTCTTTGTTAGTGTGGCTAAGGGTTTATCAATTTTATTTATTTTTTCAAAGAACCAACTATTTAATTTGTTAATTTTCCAATTGTTTCTTTTGTTTCGATTTCGTTGATTTCGGCTCTGATTTTAACTATTTCCTGTCTTCTACTACTTTTGGTATTGGTCTGCTCTTCTTTTTCTAGCGCTTTGAGCTGTAGTGTTAAGTCATTTATTTGTTGATTTCTACTTCTTTTTTTGGATGCACCCCATGAAATAAATCTTCCTCTAAGTACTGCTTTCATAGTGTCCCAGAGATTTTGATATGATGTGTCTTTGTTCTCGTTTACTTCTAAGAATTTTTTTATTTCCCTCCTGATGTCTTCTGTTATCCATTCATCGTATAATAGTGTATTATTTAGTCTCCAAGTATTGGAGAAGTTTCTGTTTTTTATTCTGTCATTTATTTCTAATTTCAATCCATTATGATCTGATAGAGTACAAGGTAGTATCTCTATCTTCTTGTATTTGCTAACAGTAGCTTTGTGGCATAAAATATGGTCTATTTTAGAGAAGGATCCATGTGCTGTTGAGAAGAAAGTGTATTCGTTCTTTGTTGGATGGTATATTCTATATATGTCCGTTAAGTCTAAATTGTTGATTGTGTTGTTGAGATCTATAGTTTCTTTATTCAATTTTTGTTTGGACGATCTATCCAGTGGTGAGAGAGGTGTGTTAAAATCGCCTAGTATGATTGTGTTGTGGTCTATTTGATTTCTGGAATTGAGAAGGATTTGTTTGACATACATGGATGAGCCAATGTTCGGGGCATAGATATTTATGATTGTTATGTCTTGCTGATTTATGCTTCCCTTAAGCAGCATGTAATGTCCTTCTTTATCCCTTCTGACTAGTTTTGGTTTGAAGTCCACATTATCTGAGATGAGGATGGATACTCCAGCTTTTTTGCTGTGTCCGTGTGCATGGTATGTTTTTCCCCATCCTTTCACCTTTAGTCTATGGGTGTCTCTTTCTATGAGGTGAGTCTCTTGCAGGCAGCATATTGTTGGATTTTTCTTTTTAATCCAATCTGCCAGTCTGTGTCTTTTGATTGATGAATTCAGGCCATTAACATTCAGGGTTATTATTGTGATATGATTTGTATTCCCAGTCAATTGACTCATATTTGTTTTTGGCATGATTTGGTTTCTCCTTTATTTGGCTATTCCTTTAGGCTAGCCCCTCCTGTTGCTGATTTGCATCGTTGTTTTTCATCTCTTCCTCATGGAATATTTTGCTGAGAATGTTCTGTAATGCTGGCTTTCTTTTTGTAAATTCCTTTAGCTTTTGTTTATCATGGAAGGATCTTATTTCATCGTCAAATTTGAAGGTAAGTTTTGCTGGGTATAAGATTCTTGGTTGGCATCCATTTTCTTTCAGGGCTTGGTATATGTTGTTCCAGGCCCTTCTGGCTTTTAGGGTCTGGATTGAAAAATCTGCTGATATTCTTATTGGTTTCCCTCTGAATGTAATTTGATTCTTTTCTCTCGCGGCCTTTAATATTCTGTCTTTATTTTGTATGTTAGGTATTTTCATAATAATGTGCCTTGGTGTGGGTCTGTTGTAATTTTGTATGTTTGGAGTTCTATAAGCCTCTTGTATTTGGTTTTCCATTTCATTCTTCAGATTTGGGAAATTTTCTGATATTATTTCATTGAATAGGTTGTTCATTCCTTTGGTTTGTTTCTCTAAGCCTTCCTCAATCCCAATAATTCTTAAATTTGGCCTTTTCATGATATCCCATAATTCTTGTAGATTCTGTTCATGATTTCTTACCATCTTTTCTGTTTGGCCAACTTTGCTTTCAAGATTAAATAATTTGTCTTCAATGTCTGAGGTTCTGTCTTCCAGGTGCTCCATTCTATTGGTTATGCTTTCTATGGAGTTTTTAACTTGGTTTATTGTTTCCTTCATTTCAAGTATTTCAGTTTGGTTTTTTTTCAGTATCTCTAACTCTTTATTGAAATGATCTCTTGCTTCCCGTATTTGGTCTTTTAACTGTTGATTGGTGCGATCATTTAATGCCTGCATTTGCTCTTTCATCTCCTCCTTCAATGCCTGCATTTGCTCTTTCATCTCCTCATTTGCTTCCCTGATCGTTTTAATTACGTACATTCTGAACTCCCTTTCTGACATTTCTTCTGCTGTGCTGTCATTGGGTTTTATTGATGTAGTATCCAGGTTTGTTTGGGACATTTTCTTCCCTTGTTTTCTCATATTGGTCAGATGTCAGTGGGACCCAGAGATATTGCAGTTTTCTGCTATTGGCTTATAGTGTCCCTGTAGATTTCCAGTGTATCACCTCCCAGCCTTCAGTAGCCTGCTGTCTTGGAGGAATCTGATAAAGCAGCGTATCCGAAGAAAACTGCCCCTAGGCCCCTACTGGTTCCACAATTTGGAACTGGCTCTGTGCTGAAATGCTCTCACTGTGGGCCTGCACCATGCAGCTGGCCGTGTGGGAGGAGCTCACTGCCAGAGTGTGGAAGGCTACCTTGGGAAGACTCTAGCTGCCCTGCCTGGCTCCGATAAGCAACCTCTATCTGGGCCTGCCACCCGGGCCGAGCTTTACCCAGTGGGCAGACTCACCCGTGGCTCTATTTCAGTCCCAGTCTCTCAATGCCTCCCCTTCTTAACTCCTGGGTTCTGGAGCGACAGGGGGTGCAGTCTCCCTCTAGGCCGCCATCTTGGATCGCCCCGAGAAGAGAGCCTGCAGCCGGAGTGGGCAGAGCCGCCTGAAGAGGTGTCTGGCTGCCCTGCTCTGATCCCAGAGGCTGTTTGCGGATCGAGGCTCTCTGTTGGTTCGGGGGCTTGTGGCTGGTTCTATGTAGAAAGTCTCTCACTGGGCGGTCAGCTCCGAGAGGCTAGCCTTGAACAGCACCTCCCAGCGCAGGGGTCCAGACTACTTGGGGAAGTCTCTGGCTGCCCTGTCTGGACCCTGAATCTGCTTGTGTGCCAGAGTAAGCTGAGCTGCACTGGCTCCGGGACTCGGAGCTTGTTCTGGTCAGACAGGCTCTCACCAGCGGGCCAGTTCCGTTCCGAGAACCTGGAGAAGCTGGCTGTGTGGGCGGGGCCCACCGCCGGAGTGCGCAGGGCTGCCTGTGGATGACTCTAGCTGCCCTGCCCGGCTCCGATAAGCCACCTCTATCTGGACCTGCCCCCCCGGGCCGAGCTTTACCCAGTGGGCAGACTCACCCGTGGCTCTATTTCAGTCCCAGTCTCTCAATTGTATTTGCTCTTTTAACTGTTGTTTGGTGCAATCATTGACTGCCTGCATTTGTTCTTTCATCTCATCATTCAATGCCTGCATTTGCTCTTTCATCTCCTCATTTTCTTCCCTGGTTGTTTTAATTATGTACATTCTGAACTCCCTTTCTGACATTTCTTCTGCTGTTTTGTCATTGGGTTTTATTGCTATAGTATCTAGGTTTTTTGGGGACATTTTCTTCCCTTGTTTTCTCATATTGCTCCAGTATCTATTCCTCTAGTTGTGGAACTCTGCATATTGCAAATTTCTTCTATTGACCAATATTGTCTGTGCAGATTTCCAATAACTCACCTCTTATCCTTCAGCAGTCTGATGTCTTGGAGGAACTTGATAATGCTGTGCTCCAATAGGAAGTTGCCCCTCTAGTGGTGGTGGCCTTCAGGTGGGGTATATTCCCTGTCAGTGGGCAGAGGTGCCTCCACATGTTGAGTGATTGTCAATGGGGGACTAGACTGCAGACTGGGGCACGTCTGATCTGGGCCTGTGTCTCTGGTTCTACTGACCTGGTGGAGCAAGCGAGAGAAGGCAATTCATTCCAAGGATATAGAGGGGGATGAGCAGATGGTGGGAGGCCTTTGTTATTACCGGTTTCTGTGCCTCCTCTTTAGAAGTTAGAAAGCTGGAAGTGGAGGCCTCAAGGGTCAATTTCTTGTTTTTGGTTTTACTTTAAGCCTGCAGGGCACTGCCAGAGAAGTGCCTTTAAAGTGGTGAGCTGTGGAGCTCTCTGCAAGGGGGGAGATTGGAGTAAACAAATCTCTCAAGAGCAAAGAGGAGGACTGTGAAGTAACCTGCAGGGAGTGTCCCTCAGCCTAAGATAGGGGCCCTGTGGGAGGACACAGGAGCCTCTCTTCCCTCATGCAGAGAAGTGCTGAGGATCTGATAAGTCTCAGGCTTAGTGGTGAACTTCTGTGAGTCATTACATCATGGCCGTATGTCTGCACTGTGTCTCCAGCAAAAATCTCCACAGAGGGAGATATGGTTCTGAATTCGGGGGAATCAATCCCTTATGTGAATTTGCTGTGAATTTCAGTGAATTTCACTGAAAGTGAAAGTAGAGCTGCTGGGGTTGGGGACATAACAGGTGCCAGAGGTGGTGTGGGCCTTTCCTAGGAGATTAGGACAGTCAGGATGAACAGGGAAGAAAAAGGGGTGAGGGGTCCTGTGCTCACCCTCACAGGACCATCAGCACACCAAACATGAATCAGGGGGGACTCGCCAATCCCGAGGTGCATGAGTAGATGAGACATGTGGGTGTAAAATGTAGTGGTTCCAGGCTAGCTCAGCTGCAGGTAAGGAGTCAAGACCCCCAGTCTCGGGAGTTGGGTGGGAGCAGACTTGTGGCCAGCAGCCTGCAAACTTATTTATTGTGGGGAGAGATATACATTTTATAATTTCTTGCCCAATCACAATGTGCCACGGGGGATCAGACCACCAGGCTCCTATGCGGGTTCTCTTGGTAACACTAGGTCAACGTGGGCAGTTGTTTCCTTTCCTAGGTAGAAGCAGAACGCTCCTCCCTGCAAGTGTACACACTTGAGAAGTTCACTGCGGCCAGCCAAGAACTAGGATTTCTCCCAACATATATGGGTTGCAGGTTGGAGATGGACTGTCCCCAAGCTCCTGTGTTTGTGCAGAAGAGTCAGATGTGGGAAGATTAGGTCAGGAGCTCTGCAGCTTGTAGGTGATCCTAGTTTGATGGACCTGATGGGTGGTGATTTAAGCAGGTGAGACATTGCTAAGGAGGGGAGTCACTGGGGGTGTTCTGGAGAGTTCCCTCTTCTCTGTAATTCCCATGAATTCCCCCGTGTTTGGTGGCCACCATGAGGTGAGCACCTTCGTCCTTTGCTGCCCTTCCACCAGCAGGCTCTGCCTCCCTCAGGTCCATAGCAGTGCAGTGACCTTCTACATCCTGGAGCCAGAGCAAAACTGACATGCTCTGCATTGGTCTTGTCAGGTGTTTACACACAGAGAAGGAAAGATCACTGCCACAGAAATTAGTACCAGGAGTGGGGTCCATCTATGACAAGCTTATCTATGAGATTCAAGTCTTTAGAACTGGTTTTAGGAAAGAAAGTGGGAAAGCCTGAGGATGCAGGATGGAGAAGCCTTACGAGGTGAAAGCAGGGCTCATGGGCTATTGTGGTGGGAGCTCAGAGGGCCAGAAGTCTGATAGGAATGAAAACCATGCTCATGAGGATTCCAAGGGAAATGAGGGCTCCCTGGGGAGGTGGAATGGAGGCAATTCATGGTGTATTCCAGCAGATAACATGACAACACATTCCCATGCCTGAAGAGTCCTGGGAGCCTGAATTAAGGTAATGAACTAGTTAATCTGGTGGTGGAAGATTCAAGGCAGCACAGCTGCAGGAGGTGGCATAGGTACTGTTCTTTGTTATGAGCAGGTCTATGGTGATCATAAGGAGAAGAATACAGAGCAGAAGGATTTGAAGACTTGGAGAAGAGTCAGAACTGTACATGTAAAGCTGGGGGTAAGAAAGTTGGAGTTTTGGAAGAGATTACAGACAAAAGGGGATGCTAAGTACTCTATCCAGAACACAGGACAGATACCTCAAGGACCTCTCAGGAATTTGCAAGGTCACACTCATTGCAGTGTCAGGAATGTAGAAGGGAGGTCCCATGAGAAGAGATAGTGGGACCTCTGCTCACATCAGGGAACTAGGATGTGGTTTCTCCATTCTCCATCCTGGACAATAAGAGACCAGAGCAGCCATGACCTCAGTGTGCTCAATTCCTGCCTGAGCTTCCAGCATACCTTGGTGTCATGCACAGAGAGCTGGTTCTTTCAGAATGCCGGATGCTGGAGTGAGTTGTTCATGGACGACTTCACTGGTCCTTCAAAGAAGTTCTGGGAGGCCAGCAATGAGTACAATGTCTGGAATCCCTGTGGTCAGTCTGAGAAAGTTGATGCTTGGACCTGCGGATGTGAGCCTGAAGCTGGAATGCAGACCCCAGAAACTCAGAGATGGAAGTCATGTGCACTGTCTCCCGAGGAGGACTGCTGGCTGTGGAGAGAGCCAGGATATGGGAGAGGCCATGAGGGCAGCAGCAGGCAGCACCACAGGTTTCAGCAAGGCCAATCACTTAGGAGAACACCTCTCTCCTTCATGTGACACTGGAGCCAGAGCTGGAGCCAAAGGACTGGCTTGCCCAGGTGGGTTTTCTTTCCTCTCTTTTCCCCATCCCTTCTCTCTAGGCCCTAGACCTGTTTACTTGATGCCCAAGTGTGGATATATATGACCTGCTTCTGAGTTTTACAGGAGCTACCAGTCAAGTGTTTGCCTTTAGTGAAGTGAGACACTGAAGTTGGCCTTTTGGGAAATGCAGGGAATGGTCACTCCATGATGACTCTGAGAGAAGAACCACATTCACTGTGAGATGGACATGAGCTTTGGGTTCCAAGTTTGGAAGGTTATGGTGTGGATATGAGGTGACTGCCCACAACCTCTGTCTTATTGCTGGTAGTGAAAAGATCAGAATGTGAGCTGCAAACACATCAGTCCATCCTTGTCAGAATGGACTACCTGGGTGGCACCCGTAGGTGGGTAAGGAGTGCCTGGGGACACTGTCACTGTCCCCCAGCCCCCTCTTGGCTTTCTCTCTTATTCCTGCCCACCAAGACCTACACCTGTTGCCTCCACCTGCATTTCACCTTGGGGATTTGTCTCACCTGAGACCCAGCATTATAAAGTTGGATGGACATGTACTGACCCTCTGAAACTATCAGTCAGGATGAAATTTCTTATTCTAGGTGGTTCTTCATGTAGTTTGGTCAGAAGGATGTGTTCATTAAGTTCACTGAACTTGTTGTATTGATGACATCTCAACTAAGCAGTTAAATAGATAAATAGATGGTTGTTAAAATAATGACAGGTGAATGACAGATTACAGAGAGACCTGTGTTTGATTATACACACTCAGACACAAACATATGGAGAGAAGAGAAAGGCAGGTAAGAAATGAAAGTGATAGAAGATAGAAAGATGATAGGCAGGTGATGGATAGAATGAGCTTCTTGCAGGCCATCAGCCAGAGGTCAGCAGCCTTTGGTTGAGGCTCTGGTGTCTGGAGGACCCACAGTTGGAGGACTGTGTGCTTCATAATTGTGGACATGTGTGGACCTGCCACAATGCCTTGGCATCCCAAGAATGGCTGCTGCCACTTTTCCCCATGCGTTGAACCCCTAGATCCCCAAGTCTCCTGCTCACAGAATGGCTGGGTATAGTCCCAGGCCAGGTCTGGCTCAACCTCATCTTCAAGGCCTGAGGATAGAGCTGGGCTCCAGCTCCCATGAGTGTGTGACTTGCCCTTTTCCTGTTCCTGCCTCTGCTGTGGGCCCCCTGCTTTTTCCTAGGTCCATGCTCATGTCCCATGCCTGGTCCCACTCCAGGGGACACGTGTGAGGAGTGAGCAGTGTCCTCTGTGCAGAGACCAGCTGTGCTGTGGGTTTCCAGGTTAGTAGGAGAGTCACAGCAAATTCACTTTGTGGGATGAGCTGAGATGATGCTTATGGTGGGCACCAGAGGCTCTGAGCCTCATCGAAACTGGTATTTGGGTTCATGGTTGTGAGTTGTGAGGAGCTTTGAGCTCCCTACCACCCAGGAACCAGGAGAAGCCCCACTGCCCTGCAGACACCCAGGCTGACTCCAGACACTGCCATGGACCTTGGTAGGAGCAGAGCAGCAGGTCCCTGTGGACCCACTTCCACAAGCAGGATGCTACCTGCCCAGGGAAACCTCAGGCAATGACTGACCAGGGTGTGGAGAGCTCATCAGGGAGAGAACAGGTGGAGATGTGGCCAAGGGAGGAGGCAGGTGGTCAGTCACCAGGAGAACCATGTTGTCAATGGAGGATCCTGATGACAGCTAAGGACACTGTGTGGGAGGCTGAGCAGCAGACACAGGTTTCCATTTCAGGTGTGTGTGTGTGTGTGTGTGTGTGTGTGTGTTTGTGTGTGTGAGATTTCTGAGAAGTCATAGTATGTGTGTGTGTGTGAGGACTCTGGGAGTTCCGTGTATGTGTGTGTGTGTCTGTGTGTGTGTGTTGTGTGTCTGTGTGGACTCTGGGAAGTCCTAATGTGTGTGTACTTGTGTGTGTGTGTGTGAAGTTCCTGGGAGGTGATAATGCATTTGTGTGTGTTTGTGAGATTCCTGGGAGGTGCTAACTCATGTGCGTGAATGTGTGGGTGTGCCTTGGTTCCTGTGAGGTCAAAACGTGTGTATGTGTGTCTGAGGTTTCTGGGGTTCCTAAAGTAGGTGTGTTTGTGTGGTGTGTGCATGTGTGTGAGCTTCCTAAGAAGTTGTAAGGTATGTGTTTTTGTGTGTTTTTTGTGTGTGAAGTTCCTGGGAGGTGCTAATTCATATGTGTGTGTGTGTGTGTGTGTGTGTGTGAGAGAGAGAGAGATAGAAAGAGAGAGAGAGAGAGATAGACATCTCTAGGAGGTTCTACTCTGTGTATGTGTATGTGTGTGTGTTTCTTAGGTTTTTGGGAGGTTCTAATGTATTTGCACACATATGTGTGTGTGTGTGTGTGTGTGTGTGTGTGTATGTCTGAGGTCCCTGGAAGGTTCTAATGCATGCGTGTATGTGTGTGTGTTTGTGTGTGTATCTGAGTTTTCTGGGATGTCCTAAATTGTGTGTGTGAGGTTACTGGGAGTTCCTACATTGTGTATGTGTGTGTTTGGTGTGTGTTCATGTGAAGTGTCTAGGAGGTCCTGTTGTGTATGTGTGTGTGTGTGTGTGTGTATGTGTGTGTGTGTGAGGTATCTGGAAAGTCCTAATATGTGTGTGTGTTTGTCTGTGTGTGTGTGTGTGTGTATGTGTGTGTGTGAGGTCTCTAGAAGTTCCTAATGTGTGTGTGTGTTTGTGTGTGTGTGTGTGTGTGTATATGTGTGTGTGAGGTCTCTGGAAGGTCCTAAATTGTGTGTGTGTGTTTGTGTGTGTGTGTGTGTGTGTGTGTGTGTGTGTGTGTGTGTGTATCTGAGGTCTCTGGGATCCTGGGATCATCTCTGGAAGATGAGGTTGCACAATGGTGAGAGCTTACACCTGCCTGCCCTGGGGAGGTGTGAGTCCAGGTCAGTGTGTAAAGAGCCCCTGGCAGGATCGTGGGTGTGATGGGTCGAGGTGCCTGAGAGCCTGCTGAGCTCCCCCATGTGCATCCTTGTCAGCTGCTCAGAGACTGACTGGCTGGAGCAGGTGGCAGGCCTGGAGCTCAGGTATAGCAATGTGACAACATAGGAGAATCTGCCTTTCAGGGTCTCACCCATCCAGACACACAACACACAAAACACCCAGACACACATAAACACATAAAACAAAAACATCCATGTGCACATGGACACATGGATTCACACAGCTACTGTGCAGCCAGGACTGAGATCTGTGGAGAAGGACATGACTGACCTCATAAGACAACATCAGGGGATGAACTGAGGCAGATAAGAGCCCTCGATGCCCCGTGTTGGAATCAATGGACACCCAGATCAGGTGGAGAGAAACCACTCACTCATCTCCAAGGCTGCTCTGAAGGTGTCACCTGAGCTCCCTGTGTGCTGAGCACCCCCTGCTGGCTCTAGGGACCCTGCAGGGAGGTTTGTGTCTTGGCTCACACTGAGGTCCCCTCACTGTGTCTCTGGCATAGTAATGGGTGGACAGGGAGCTGAGCTGCAGGGAACACTGGTTCTTGGACATGTCTCTGGAGATGGACACTTGGTTCTTGAGGGATGGGCTGTAGTTAATGCTATCATCGTACCATATGCACCCTATCCACACCAGTCCCTTCCCTGGGGGCTAATGTATCCATTGCTATTAGTAACCACTACTTGTGATGGAGTAACCAGACACAACACAGGTGAGAGACAGGGTCTGTGAGAGCTTCATCAGGCCAGGTCCTGACTCCTGCAGTTGCACCTGAACCTGAGGACAAGGAAAGGAGGACCCTGTCAGTCACCTGTCGTCACACCCTCCAATGGACCCAACTCTGACACTGGGGACACTCACCGTGGGGAGCTGTGACCAGGCACAGGAGAAGACCCAGCAGCCTCATCTTCTAGACCACACCTGCCTTCCCCGAGAGCCCAGCCCTGTGTGAGCAGAGAGCTGTGAAATCCCACAGCCCAGAAGGCATTTGAACCCAGAGCAGGAGGAGGAATTTGCATGAGGCTGAGGCCAGGGTGCCTTCTGAGATGTGTCCCTCCCTTGAACTGAAGTGGAACTTTACCTGTGACAGAGAAGCAGTTGGTTTAGGGGGTGCTGGAAGGCTGTCAGAAGACACACTGACTTACTCAGTCTTTATTTTTAGAGACAATGCTAAGGACCATGTCTAGAGACAATGCTAAGGACCATGCCTGGAGACAATGCTAAGGACCATTACTGGAGACAATGCAAGCACCATGCCTGGAGACAAGGCTAAAGACCATGCCTGGAGACAATGCTAAAGACCATGAGTGGAGACAATGCTAAGGACCATGACTAGAGACACTGCTAAAGACCATGCCTGGAGACAATGCTAAAGACCATGCCTGGATACAATGCTAAAGACCATGCTTGGAGACAATGCTAAAGACCATGCCTGGAGACAATGCTAAATACCATGTCTCGAGACAATGCTAAAGACCATGCCTGGAGACAATGCTAAATACCATATCTTGAGACAATGCTAAATACCATGCCTGGAGACAATGCTAAATACCATGCCTGGAGACAATGCTAAATACCATATCTCGAGACAATGCTAAAGACCATGCCTGGACACAATGCTAAAGACCATGCCTGGAGACAATGCTAAGGACCATGCCTGGAGACAGTTCTAAGGACCATGCCTGGAGACAATGAGAATGATGACGTCAGGGCATCTCACGAATGCCAAGAACACACCAAGCTCAAGCTCAAAGGAGGAAAGGTGAAAATTCTCCTGAGAAGAGACCAGTGGGGCAGCTTTCTTAAACAAGGGGACCAAGGAAGTTTTTTAATGTGCTCAGCCTCCCAGACCCTCAGAGGCTGCTGCCGCCAGGGCCCCTGGAGGCTTGGCTAGTGTTCCAGATAGCGGCAGAACTTGGTATCAACCATGTGGTGCTGGTTCTGCACCCTGAGAAATAAACTTGTGGGGATGTGAGGAGGAAGCCGAAGCTGTGTTTCAAACTCCTGAGATTAAAAAACACCAGTAACGTGGGACACTGTCCTGAGAAAACAGCAAGAATTGAGCAGAAACAAGCCAACCAACAGGAAGGACACGTGGGCTGCAAGACACAAGGCCACAGGGGTGGAGCTAAACACCTGACATTGGAGAAAATATCAAGATGCCATGCACCTCAAATACTGGACATCCAACTACGGGAGGTGTTTGCCCAGTTTGATTTCAGTCCTGCTTTGGTTCCATCCCTTCCTTCTATGCCCCTAGATTTGTAAGTGGAAATGTTTACTTGTTTCTTTGTATGTTGGATATTTTTAAATTGCTTTTAATGTTACAGGAGCTCTCAAGGTGAGAATGCCTGAGCTCCAGAGGAATCTGTGGACTTGAACTTTGAGCCATCTCAGCACTGCTGAGACCATGGGGACTCTGGAAAATGGACAAGGTATGATTTCCTTGTGAGATGGTTGTGAGTTTTGGGAGTCAGGAGCAGAACTTTATGGTTTGGATGTGAGCTGTCCACAAATGCTCCCAAGTGAGACAATGCAGGACAGTTCAGAGGAGAAGTGATTGGGTTGTAAGAGTCTTGCCCCAATCAGTGAGTGAATCCCATGTGGGATGAAATGAAGTGGGATGTTGTGACTGGAGGAAATTGGAATTAGGGCTTGACTTTGGGGTGTCTGTTTTGAGTCTGGAGAGTGAAGACTGTGCTTCCTGATCACCCTCATTTGAGCTGCTTCCTTCCACCACCTCTTCTGCCATGATGTTCAGCCTCACCTCGAGGCTCAAGGAATGGAGCAGCCTTCTATGGACTAAGACCTCTGAAATCATGAGGCCTCAAATAAACCTTTCCTCCTGAAAATTTTCTGGTCAGATCCTTCAGTCAGGTCAGTGAAAAAATCTGACTAAAACACTCACAAGTGAAATCGTAGACACAAAGAGAAAAACAACTGAGAGAAATCCCTGGGAACCAGAAGAGGGATCAGGAGGTAGAGAAGGGGATTGAGGGTGAGGTTGAGGGGCAGGAGACGGGAGGGAGGAGGAACGAAACTGACCAGGCTACCCTGTGTACCTGCAGGAGGTGCTTCAGTGAATGTCCCTTAAGTTCTCTAAAGGGCACTAAGGAAAACACACACACACACGCACACACACACACACACACACACACATACACACAAACAAACAAAAACCCATGCAGGAAACCTGTCCCCAACCCCCTCTGCACCTGCTCCTGGCTGACCCTGAGCTCACTGTGTGCTGAGCGCCCCCTGCTGGCCCTGGGCTCCCTGCAGGGAGGTTTGTGTCTGGGCTCACACTGAGGTCCCCTCACTGTGTCTCTGGCACAGTAATAGGTGGCTGTATCCTCGGTTCTCAGGCTGCTCATTTGCAGGTGCAGCGTGTTCTTGGAGTTGTCTCTGGAGATGGTGAACAGGCCCTTCACAGAGTCTGGGTAGTAGGTGCTACCACCATCATAGCTAATTAATGCAACCCACTCCAAACCCTTCCCTGGAGCCTGGCGGACCCAGTTCATGTAGGAGCTACTGAAGGTGAATCCAGAGGCTGCACAGGAGAGTCGCAGGGTCCCTCCAGGCTGCACCAGGCCTCCCCCAGACTCCACCAGCTGCACCTCACACTGCACACCTGCAAACACAGAGGCAGCCTGGTCAGGACACGCACTCATCCACTCTTCTCTCACTCCTGTCCACTCACACACTCAGGATCTCTGTTCTCCATAATCACCTGTGAAAACAGCCACAAGAAAAACCCAGGTGAGCACACAGTCCATGGTGAGCAGCCTGTGTTGAGTCCTGACCACTGAGTGGGATGAGCTGGAGTCCAGGGCTGGGCTCCTGTGCAGAGCTGCAGGGTCAGGGTGGCTGGTTTTCATGAGCAGAGGGAGGCCCTATTTGCATGTCCTCCTGCTCTATAGCAGCTCTGGGTGGAGGCCCAGGCAGAGAAGCCCTGAGAGCAGGTGGGAGTGTCATGGGCAGCCACGTTCCCTTAAGGCTGCTGCTCTGTCACCTCAGCATGTCCTTGTGGTCCCAGAATAGTGAGAGAATTCACATCCTTGTTCAGGTCACCTGGATTCCCCTAGGGCTGGTAGAGTGACTTTCTGGCCTGTCAGGTCCTCTCTGAGATGACCACGTGGGGGAGGAAAGGGTTAACTGCAGGATGGTGGAGGATTTTTATTTCCCAAAACACTTACCTACTCAATGACCACACAAGAGACAGTACCTTATTTGTGAGAGAGGGCCTGTGACAGGTCTGGCCATACCAGCTCTGCCCTCTTCAGAACCACGGAGTCACCCAACTCTGCTTTATTCATAATATGCAGGTAAAAGTGGCAAGAGCAGCAGGAGCTTCTTCTGTGATGGACAAGATAGGGTTGAGTCAGGGGAGCCATGCACTTAGGGGGAAATTCTAGAAGGAGACAGAGAAACACTCCCAGGCAGCTCCACCTACTTCCCAGCAGTTCCTAGAAGACAGGCCTCTGCGTCCTGTGACTCAACCTAGTCAGATTCTGCTAAATAAGGAGGCTCCCCACACTGGCATGCTGAGTCCCCAGTGTGATCCCAGCCCCACTCCGGGCATCCAGTCCAGCTGCCCCTCTCTGCCTCCTGCCTTCCTGCCATGTGGTGGAGCAGCCTCAGGAAGCCCTGGGCAGGAGCAGCACCTTGAGGTCTGCATCCTGGTCTTCAGAACCTGCTGCAGTGCAGCTCTCTCATTGCACATCATCATCCTCTGCAGCTGCTCAGAGCCCCACAGACTGGATCAGCTCACACTGGAGCTGGTGACAGAGGTAGTCACAGTAAACAGCTAAGGATGCAGCCCTGGACTGGGTAAAGTGTCTGTGCCAGGGTGATCTGGGTGCTGGAATCGTCTCTCCAGCAGCAAACCTGGCAGCACCCATGTGGCTGACTCTGCAGGCACACAGGTGCCAATGGTGCCGAGGTAAGTCCTCTTCCATCTGTGTCCAGAGGAAGACCTTGGTGGCCCTGGTGCTCAGCCAGAGCTTTGTCACATGTGCAGCACCTACAAAGAGACCCCTGTGCCATGGCTAGTAGAGCCTGGAAGCAAGGCCCACTATGGACCCACCACTCTAGGTCTACCAGCTGCAGGGCCAGCTAGGAGAGCAGCAGGCAAGAGACTCCAACCTGTGCAGCACAGCCTGGGTAAGCAGAGACATGGGGTGGGACAGCCTGAGGACTGGGGTCAGGACCACTGTCCAGTGTGCACAGCAGGTGGGACCTGGAGGCCAAGGGGTGACCCTTAGTGGTGATGTGGAAAATAAGCTGTCACCAGAGGAGGAATGAACCTTAGCCAAGGAGAATGGCGTCCTGTCCCTCTTGGCCATGAGCATGGACCTGGAGCACATGGACCTAGCTGACCTAAGTCAGGAAGAGGGAGACCATCACCACACCAGCATCGTGTGAGGAAGCTACTGCATCAGCCTCCTGGACAGAGAGAGGACCAGTGGCCCCTGGAGAAGTGGAGGTGCAGGGAGGGTGGTCGTGGAGTGGTGGTGAGGACCAGGTGCAGAGAGGGCCTTGTCCTGTTGCCCTGCAGCTCACATGCACCTGTGGACACAGCCAGGCTGTGGTTCACAGTGATTGCAGCCCAGCAGCTGGGGGCTCCCAACACCAGGGAGGGACAGGTGATGGACAGCTGGTGTGCACAGCCTGGTCCATCATGACCCCTTCACCCATGTGTCAGGGTGCTGTCCTCTGCCTCACAAGGACTGGGTTTCAGTGTGACTATGAAAATACAGCTGGAATCACCAGCTGTGTCTGATGGAGAGAGAGGCTGACGTTCTTAGTGATGTTGATGATCACACACCATCGCATGTGAAAGACAATACACAGCACATCTTTGTTTACTTGGTTCCTTCAAATACATTCAACTCTACAATCCTTAATCTAACCTAATTAACTATGTGCTGATACTGTTCTCAGAAAAGCACATTAAACAATGCCAT
Organism: Sciurus carolinensis; assembly: GCF_902686445.1. Taxonomy (NCBI): domain Eukaryota; kingdom Metazoa; phylum Chordata; class Mammalia; order Rodentia; family Sciuridae; genus Sciurus; species Sciurus carolinensis. The sequence goes on along the minus strand of NW_025920172.1, from coordinate 84,542 downwards.
ACAGACTCCCTGACAATGAGGGTCACTGTGTTCAGGGAGCATCATCCCAGCATCCACCAGGGATCAGGAAGGGGCTGAGTGAGCCCCCAGAGCACGTCCTGAAGTTTCATTGAGGCAAAAGCGACAGAAACCAAACCACTGGGAAAGGGAGCCCCTGGGAAAATGCTTTTTGATCTGATGCAACATCCATTTGGTTCAATTAAACACACACAAAATTTTGTAGGAGGTACTCTTATTAGGCTCATAAACTTAAGACTTCCAAGATGTTCAGCAGAGAAAATTAATGCATTTTTACTTTGTTGGAAGAAAAACAGAATATAAGTTGAGAAGATGATGGTAGGTACAGGAATTCAGAAGAATGAGACAGGAAGTGACTTCTGTGCTTTGCGTCTGTCCATCCACCTCTGAACATGAGGAGAGGCAGAGGAGGCAGGAACTGAACCACTGGGGAAAGTGAGCCCCTGGGACAATTCTGTTTTTGTTCAGGTGCAATATCCATGTTGTTCACTAAAATACCACAAGCTGTCTATGTTTGATTGTTATTCAGGTATTTCTCTGGTCATCAGAAGACTACAACATAGGAAAACCAGTTTTTTCATTTAATATGAAGAAAAATAGAAAATGAAGTGAAGAGATGATACCACATAGAAAAATTTCAGGAAGACAAGAGAGTGAGGAAGCGACTTCTCTGCTATAAAGTTATGTTTATGCGACTGTGAACGTGTCAAAGTGAACAACACAAACTTCCATAGCTATAAGACACAATTAGAGAATTAAAATGATAAATATGAAACTGCACTCTCACTTGGTAACATGGAAGTTTACATGGACTCAGTGCTGCAGCTCTCAACACAGATTGTGAAAACACATGGAGTGATTTAATTGTACGGCATGAACCAGGACCAGCTTAGGACACTCTGGGGTTTACAGATTGCTGAAGCCCATCCTCACCCTGACTGGAGCTGGACTCTCAGGACAACTGGGCACTGACGTGAGCAGGAACAGAGCCCAGGGCGTCCCTCTCTCTGTGACCCTGCAATCTAACCACAGGGCTGGAAAATGAATCAGGTTGAAGCTGCCTCTGCCCAGCAGCCAGGGGTCTTGGGCTTCTCAGACTTGAGGTCACTTTGCAGCAACATGGGGATCAGAGTGGTCCTGTGCACAGAGTGTGGTCAGGGTCCTGAGGCCAGTGGCAGAGCCGACCTGCAGCTCCCACAGTCCATGCACAGCTGACCACCCTCCCTTGTGGGACTTTACACAGGGAGCCCTTTCTCTCCAAGAACTTGCTCAGGTCACCCCTGTCCACAGGCCATGCACAGCTGCAAGAGGAGTGGGAGTGTCCAACCTTTGGAGTCCTAGGTGTGGGGTGTGGGTGTCCAGAGCCTCATCATGAGGGGTGGACACTCACACACACCAAAGCTCACTCTGAACATACACATGTCTGTTTATCTGACCAGGTTTAGGGCTTGTGGTCAGCATTTCTTTGCTCAGTCTTTGGATATTTGGATCATTTAGTTCCACTCTGAAGGTGCTGTGCTGTGATGGCAGGAGGTTTGGCAGCCTCTATGGTCTGTAACTACAACCACTCTAGGGTTGTCCCTCCTTAACATGGGGAGCACACACTGCCTGCAGACCTTGTCAAAGGTCCCAGAAGTGGAAGTCTCTGCACGTGTAGGATCCAGGAAGACGTGTGGATTGTGGCCTGACAATGTCTGGAAAGACCCTGGGTGGACTGGGAATGGGAAGAAGTCATGGGAAGGGGACAGGGACCCCCTGAGCATGGAGGGTAAGACCTGGCATCAGAAGTTCATCAAGTTCCCCTGAGCATGGTGAGCTCACCTGGAACCCAGGTACTCAGGAGGCTGAGGCAGGAGGACAGCTTTCCAAGACCAGCCTGGGAATCTGGGGAGAAGCTGTGTCAAAATGAGATGCAATCAGGGCTGGGATGGGGCTCAGTGGAGGAGCACCTGGACTCAATCTCACTGCTGAAAACAAATGTTGGTAAAGTCCACTTTAAAGGCACTGTCAGGAAATGTCATTGAAAAACAAAATCAAACCTTCACAAATGAAATTGTGGGGTCTGTGGTGACAGAATTGCAGACCAGCCTGAACTAGACAAGAAGAACCTTTCTGAGGGTCTGAGAGAGGAGAGATCTCGAATATCTCCATGGAAGGTGGTGTCAGGACAGGTGCTGGCTGGGGAGGAACCTCAGGAACCAGGTGAACTGCTCTCTCCTCCCTCAGCACCTGCTCCTGGGTGACCCTGACCTCCCTGTGTGCTGAGCGCCCCCTGCTGGCCTGGGCTCTCTGCAGGGAGGTTTGTGTCTGGGCTCACACTGAGGTCCCCTCACTGTGTCTCTGGCACAGTAATAGGTGGCTGTGTCCTGGGCGGTCAGCTCAGCTGCAGGGAGAGCTGGTTCTTGGATGTGTTTCTGGAGATGGACACTCGGCTCTTGAGGGATGGGCTGTAGTAAGTGCTACCACCATAACATATGAGCCCCGTCCACTCCAGCCCTTCCCTGGGGACCGATGAATCAACTGCCAGTAGTAATAGCTGGTTGTGATGGACAATCCAGACACAGCACAGGTGAGGGACAGTGTCTCTGAGGGCTTCACCAGGTCAGGTCCTGACTCCTGCAGGTGCACCTGACCCAGGACACCTGGGGACAAGGAGAGGGAGACCCTGTCAGTCACGTGCTCTCACACCCTCCCGACAGGCCCAGCTCTGATACTGGGGACACACATCTTTGGGAGCTGTGACCAGGCACAGGAGAAGACCCAGCGGCCTCATCTTCTAGACCACACCTGCCTTCCCAGAGAGCTCACCCTGTGTGAGCAGAGAGCTGTGAGCTCCCACAGCCCAGAGGGCATTTGAACCCAGAGCAGGAGGATGAATTTGCATGTGGGTGAGGCTCTTCTTATATCTGGAGAGGCTGAGGCCAGGGTACCCAGGTCCTTAGTTTTCTTGAAATATGTTCCTCTCTTGAACCCAAGTGGAGCTTTACCTGGGACAGGAGATCAGTTGGTTTAGGGGTGCTGGAAGGCTGTCAGAGGAGGTGCCCACCTTCCTGAGACCAGCACTGCCTCCTAGCTCCCTCCCTCCCTGGACCTCTGAGGATCTCAGAGTGGCAGGAACTTGCCTATCATGCAGGAGACCCCAGGTTCAACTCCCAGCCCTGAAGGAAGAGTCCTCAGTGGAGAGTGAACAAGAGCAGATGGCTGAGGATGGTTTTCCCCATTTCCAGGAAAAGAGTCCTCCCTTTTTTTTCATGAATAATTCTTCTCTTATCTCTGTGAAAATTGGGGGTTACAGACTGGGCAGGAGAGGATGGCGCAGGGACTAATAAGACGAGGGGCTACCTGCTGTGTGTCCACTGCCCTGCCTTCAACACTCTGACCAGCTTGTCTTCCTGACTGTTCAGTCAATACCTGTGGACAGCAGTGGACTGGAATCTGCCCTGAGCTCTCCTCTCATCTGTCCTGCCATCTGGTCTCCACCATGAGAGGACAGCATGGGTGAGTCTGGGCTAGGCTGAGGGTCCTGGGAACAGAGTCAGCTCTCAACTGCAGCCTGAGGCTGAGAGCCACTGGGTCCACCAAGAGCAGCAGAGCCAGGCTGGCAGCAGACAGGGAGGACATGCAGGGTAGGCTGGGTGAGGAGGGAGGCCCAGGGCTCCTTCCTTGAGCAGCATCACTGCAGTGAGACCTGCCCTGCCCACAGCACCATCATTTGGAGGACACTGTGGACACTCTCCTTAGTCAGGGGGATTCAGTGAGAGGACAAGTGTAGGTGCTGACCTCCTGATGAGGATTCAGGAACTGATCTCGTGCCTAACTGAGTGAACACAACCTGCTAATGAGACATGTAGGCACCTGTCCTTATTCACTGTGGTGTTGATCATCACCTCACTGCAAACCCTGACCCTGCAGACACCCTCCTCCTGGTCCTGGGGAGGCTCAGGGAAGACCTTGCTGGCCTCCATGTTTCCACCAACTGCAAATCCATGGGTGCCCTGTGGGTGAAGTCTCCAATTTCTAGAATGTCACCTGATTTAAAAGCTGGTCCTGCTGTCTAACCAAATTGGAGACATTTTCAGATGATCCCACCTCCTGAATGTGGAAACCTGGACCCTTTATGTGACTCTTTCCCTTCCTCACCTGGGCCAGGTGTGAGCCAGTAGCCTCCAGCAGCCTACTCTTCATTAGGGCCTGCTGAGGTAATGTGCCCATGCACAGCCTTCACCTCAGCCTCACTGTGACGGACTCCTGCATTTCTGTTAAGATCAAGGTTTCATGGATCCAATATATTGTCTGTGTGCCCACAGCCCTGCCCTCTACCCTCTGCCCTTGCATTTGGGAAACCTTTAAAAATCATTGAAAGAACACAGAGGGCTGGGGAGAAAGTTCAGTTGGTAGAGTGCTTGCCTTGTCAGCACAAGGCCCTGGATTCAATCCGTAGCACCAAAAGAAAAAGACATGAAAGAACACAGGTACAGTGCAGAGACTGTGCAGGGAACGTGTCCCTACTTTAGTGGTAAAAAAAAAAAAACATTAGTTCACAGGACAAGACAGAAACAAGAGGACAGGGTGGACGGATCCTACTAGGCATGGGGATCTGGGAGGGAATTTCCTTCCAGGCAGTTCATGTCCATGGACAACTGCACAAAAACAATTACTTTGAACTTGAGTTTGACATGGCTGCAGGGCTGAGGAGGTCTTGCTGTAGAAGTCTGGACCAGGTCACCCTTCACATTCTTGTCCATGTTCCTGTGGTCCTGCTTCAAACAAAGATGTGGCTCGTCCTCCATCTGCACAATGTAAGAAGAAGGAGTTGCATAATACTGAAAAGTTCCCTCGGCTTACTGTTATCCTCATCATGGCTCAGAACGTAAGGTTGAATTTCAGAAATATGTGAAGCATCACAGGAATCTGAATCTAGTAGAGAAAGCAAAACATTATTTACTGAAATTAAGATTGATACAAATTAAGAAGTGCAATCAGAAGACAAAGGAATTCCTGAGATGAAAAGAGAAAGCCCAATATACACAGCAAGGTCTGCCCAGGACATTCTTCACCTTCTCCTGGGGCTGAGATGTGAAGCAGATTGTCCTGAGCTCCCTGCTGGTCCTGAGGGCCCTGTAGTGCTCCTGCCTGTTCCCTCCTGCTCCTGAGGGTCCCTCCTGCATCTGAAGTTGCTGCTGATCTTGAGCTCTTCCTGCTGGTCCTGGGTTCTTCCTTCTTGTCTTGATCACCAGGTGGCCCTGAGTTCTTGCTGCTCCCGAGTCTCTTGCTGTTCCTGAGCTCCCTCTGCTGATCCTAAGTGCTCTCCATAGGTCTTGATCTCACTGCTGTTTCTATGTACCCCTAACTGGTTCTTAGGTCCTGTTAGTGGTCCTGAATCTATTTCTGCTCCTGAGCTGCACCTGCACGTCTTGGCCTCACCTGTTGATCCAGGAACCAATGCTTGTCTTCAAATGCCCTGTTGGTCCTCAGCTCCTCCTGCCTCTTGGATATCCCCCTTCAGGTTCCAGGTCCCTGCAGGTCCTCAGCTCCACCTGCAGGCTGGTGAGTGACTGGGCTCACACTGAGTTCCCTCACTTTGTGTCTCCCAGTTGAATACACAGATGTATGCTCAGGTGTTTTGCTGGTGAGTTGAGTGCTAATAAAACCTGGCTCTTGGAAGTGTCCCTGATTCTGCTGACACTGTGTCAATACAAGTCCCAACATCTGCAGGTGCAACTGACAAAGGACACCTGGGAAAAAGTACCAGCATGTGCTCAGGAACATTAAGGAACAGTGAAGACTGACAGGGACTCAGGACCAGTTGTGTAATGGTATCTGCTTCCACCATTAACTGTCCTTCTAACCCTCTCCAACCCCTTCCCTGGAGGCTGCAGATCCAGCTCACACCATAGCTGGGTAAAGAGAATCCAGACACAGCACAGGTGAGGGACAGGGTCTATGAGGGCTGAAGATGTCCAGGTTATGACTCCTGCAGCTGCACCATGGACAGGACACTGGAGGACAGGGACAATTACCTTTAGTCAGTCACACCAGAAGCTGGATGCTCCTTCAATCTCCTGAAATCCCTGGACTCTCACACATAGCAGGGAGGAGGGCAGGCCCAGGACCTCCATGCTGCAAAGAACACCCCATGAGAAGGACCCAGGCCTGCTCATCCAGGGCTGGGCTTTCAGCCTGAGATTGGGGCTGCTTTGCATGGGGGCGGCCTAGGATACAAGTGGGGACCAAGTGGCAGGGCAAACATGTTTCCCAGGGATTTTGCTGGCCTCTGCTGCTCAGAGGCAGTGGGCGGCCACCTCGTGGTCCTAACTGCTTCCTGCCTGTTCGTCCTACTGCAGCCATCAGGAATGGACAGGCCAATGTTCAGGGATTGGCAGCACCACACTTAGGGGTGTTTCCTGCAGCGGGGCACAGCCATGCAGAGGGAGGAGAAGCTGGTGGCCCCCTCAGGGCCTTTGCTCTGTCCTGTGAACTCCAGGGGAGAGTTTGGGGTGTGGCAGGGCAGAGGGTGCAGTGGCCTTGCTGGGGATGGAGAGGCAAGTTCAAGAGTCAGCCTGCTCCCACTCAGGCAGCTGATGGCCTCCTGCCTTGAGTATCTTCCTAGCCTTGACTTCACCCTTGGCTGGGGTGCTCCTAGACCTCCAGACCTTGCTGTCTCCAGGTCTCACAGCATCTGCATCTGTGAAGTGTCTCTGGGTTCTTGTGAGTCAGTCTCAGCCAGGCCCAGGTTAAGTCACATCAGGGCTCCTCATGGCCCAGGAAGCTGCAGACCTCAGGCCAGGCTCCCTATGAGGGAGGACAGGGCTGTGTCCAGCTGGGCTGTGTGGAGGGGCTGCTCTGACCTCACCCATCCCTCACTGCAGTGACCCTGAGGACAGACATGGACACAGGTGTTCAGTGTATGTCCTGCTGGGCTCTAGTCCTTTTCAACTGCTCTGTGTCTTTTCTTCTCACATGGGAATATTTGCTCCTGCTCTATAACGATGGGGTAAGTAATTCCTGTTTGATTTTTAAGGCACACAGGGCAGATTTCCTTCAATTTTTTGGAGTCCTTGGACTGGACTTCTGAACTCTGCTAGAGCATTTCATTTAGGCACTGAAATATTAGGACTGAATGTGTACTGCATCATGAGAGGGAGTGAGATCTTTGTGTTCAGTGATAGAAGGATTATAAGTGCATAATTGTCTGCCAAAATTCCACTTAGTAAGTACATTATGTAGTCCCTATGGATTTTGAAGAATGGTTGATCGCTTAGAACATGGGGACTCCTGGAATTTATGTGAATCACTGTGGACATGCCATGCAAGGGGATTGTCAGACCCCAGTCTCTTCCTCCCTCCATTTGATTCCCAGTAAAATGTGAGTGGTTTCCCCCAGTGGGTTCTCTGTGTTGCATGTGGAACACCTAGGAAAGGCATTTATGCAATGGACTCCTCTGCTCATGGATGGGAGCTTTCGCTCTCATGAGCCAAATTTCATCTTTCTAGGCATGTATTAGTGATGTCAGTTATTTGCTTCAGGGATGCAAAGCTCATGTTCTAATTTAGGTTATAATCTAGGAGAGAAGGTGGAACCTGATGGACAGGCTCCTCCTGACCTCACTCCCCTGTCCATATAAAAAGCTGGTCTCACAGGAGCAGAGCTGGACTGTGACTGTGGAGGGAGAGGGAGGTTCAGGAGGGTAGAGGGGCTGAGTGAAGAGGCACAGGACATGACTGACAAAGGAGCAGCTGGTCTGTTCTCACCCAGAGGGTGGTGATGGGCAGCACACTCACCTGCACACCCAACAGAGCCTGCAGGAGGCATCCAGGAGGCTCTCCTCCCAGGAAGGAGAGTGTTGGGTGTTGGGTGATCCCCGTGTGCACTGCTGACCTACAGGCCATGATTGGGCACCAAGGCCACTGCTCTTGCCTCCCAGAGATGTGCAGCTGAATTCACAACCTAAAATGACAGCCTGATGTGTTGACCATGGGTGGAGCAGGCTCCAGCATGCACAGGGCCTGGGGTGCACCCTGCACCTCAGAAGTTCAGAAAGTCCTTGATGCCCACGTTGAAATTCAGAAGGAAATGACCCACAGTGCCAGGATCAGGAAGTTACTGAAGCTCGAAAGGGAACAGAGATGGACAGAACTGCAGCCAAGGAAATCACCCAGGGACACAGGGAATATCAGAATGCAACATGACACGAACCAGGTGCTGCGCAGTTTCCAAACAGCCACCAAGAGTCAGTGACCATGTCCCTGGAAGTTACCTGAAGAAATTCAAAGGGGAAACTTCAGAAGTCCAGGAGAGGAGAGCTGAGGAGAGGGACACTGCTGCCCACCCCTCCCCTGAGCAATGGGCTCCTTCAGGACGTTGGACACTGAGTCTCCTGCTTCCTCCAGGCAGAGGGCTATACGTGGAGGTGGGCTGATCGAGGGGAGCAGGACCGTTGGGTGGTCCAGCCGAAGGGTTAGAAGTTCTCAGACCATGAGGACAGGGACATGACCCCTTTATTCTTAATCAGACACACCGAGTCCTGCATGCAGCAGGAGAAAATCAGCAGACTGATTTCAGATGATAATAATGGTGCTGCTGTCTCCATTTTCCAAGGACACTTTTTTGTGAAGATTTTAGTCTCCTTTCAAGTGTACACAAGGTGTGTTTGTAATTCCAGGGAAATTCTTAAGAATGATATTAAGAAAACAAAATTTATACAAGCAGAAAATTTAACAGAGGGTCTGTGCAGTACTTGGGCCTGGGAAAGTCTATAGGTCCTCTACAGAAGATGCATTGTAGGGTCTCCAGAGCTTATGTAAGGTAGAGAAAGAGAGGAAACCCCACAGGCTCACAGGAAACCCCTCCCTCCCCAGCTTTCCGTCTGCACCTGCTCCTTGGTTCCTTTCTGTTGCTCATGGCTTCCCAGTACCCCCTGCTTATCTTGAGGTCACCATGTTGGTCCTGAGCTCTGCCTGCTGTTCCTCAGTTCCCCTTACTGGTCCAGAGACCTTGTGGATCTCGCGCTATACCTGCTGGTCTTACACTACCATGCAGGGAGGTTTGTTCCTGGGAGCACACTGACATCCTCACTGTGAGTCCAGCACAGTAATACACAGCCACATCCTCATTGGTCACAGAACTCCACTGCAGGAGAACTGATTCTTTTGTGTATCTCTGGACATGGTGACTTGATTCTTCAGGGAGGGGTAGTATGTTGTGCCTCTATTACCAAGGATGTGCCCCATTCATTGCAGCCCCTTTCTTGGAGGTTGATGGATCCAGCTCCAGCTGTAACCAATAGTGATGGAGTAATTAGAGACAGCAAGGTGAGGAACAAGCCTATGAGGTCTTCATCACCCTGGTCCTGAATACAGCAGCTGCACCTGGGACCAGGACCTGCTCGCTACAAGCCTGCTTCCTCCCATCTCCCAGAGTCTGGGATTCTTGACTCTGAGACCTTACCTGCGCCTGAGCTAGCCAGGCACAACAACACATATAAAGCATGTCCTTGTATGAATCTGCTGAAATGGTTCCAATACTCATCATCTAATCTTTCCAATTCTAAAATTTGCCACACATGGGTTCTTGGGAACAGCCCATTTCTAAGCCTTACTATTCTTTCCCAGGCCCCAATACTTCATGCCCATCTTGCATTTCAAAATACCACGAGATGACTTTCAGGAGTCACCCAAAAGCCCAGGTACAAAATCTCTTGAGTCTTAAGGCAAACTCCTAACTGTGGGAGTAAGTTCAAACAAATGACATACATCTAATATATAAAGGCACAGAGTGAACATTTCCAATCCACAAGTTAGAAAGGAGACGTATAATGAAGGGATGGGACCAAAGCTAGACTGAAATCCAGTTGCACAGTTCTGTAGGTACACACTCAGCACCTGGGCACTGGACTTCTTCGGTTCCCATCAAAACTCCCATCACACCCCACTTACATTAGTCTAAAGCTGGTGCAGTTCTTGTTTCCAAATTTTTCTCTTTTCTTCACACCAACTTCATAACGTTCCAAAACCTTCTGGACTGCAGAACCTGGTCAGTTTTAATGACCCCTCTGAAGCATACCTATTTCTATTTCAGTCAGTATTCGTATTGCTGTGGTCAAAATACCTGCCAAGAACACTGGGTGGGAAAACAGTTCAGTCTACATGTGTCTGCCTCCAATTCTCAGGACAAAAGTTAATGCAGAACATTATGACAGAGTGTTGGAGGAGGAACGCTGCTCAGGATAATGCCATGAGGAATCAGTGAGAGAAGTGTAGGGGAGAGTGATCCACTCCTGAGAGACAGAAAATAAATCCCAAATATCATCATGCTGAGGGACCTGTAGCCTACAGATACTGCCTACCTCTCTACACTTACCACACCCACTTAACCCTTGTTGGTGCATCGATCCACTGATTATCCCACAAACTTCTCAACCTGATCCTGTCACCTCTGCAAATTCTTCGAATATCTCACAAAAGGGCTTTTACACACCTCATATTTAAACTGAAGTGTATAGTGAGCTTACAATATGGTTCATTGAAAACTCTATCATAAAATTATAGAAAGGAAAGGGATTTTCCCAGAATAATGGACCTGTATCACTAGATACCTGTGTGAGGGCACTGGGCTGAGGTTCTATGATCTGCCCAAGTTATAGCTGTGGCATGTCAGGAAACAGCAGAGCAGGTGACCCTCTGGGCTACCTGTGTTATGGGGAGCAACTTAAGAATAGACCAATTAGCACTGAGAAGTTCAAATTTGAGAGTCTTTATTAAGGCAGCCAGCTGACTGTAGCACACAATGCCCCCAAAATGGCTATTAGGAGAACAGCCCCTACCATAGGTTTGCAGGGGTTTTTATACCATAATTCAGTACATCAATCATAAGTGTCTGTTGCTATAATTCAAAATTAAAAACTAACATCATGGGATCTGAAGTTATTAGCAGAGGGAGAAGTGGGTCAAAATGCCCATAATTAGGTAAAAACTAGAGAATGGTTACTGACATCTAGAATATCACTGTTGACATCATTGTTAACATGGTACATTGCTTAAGAAACAAGGAATCGGGGCCAAGATGGCGGACTAGAGGGCGGCTGCATTTCACGCTGCTCCAGGACGCAAGATTCAAAAGAGGAGATAGTGAGAGACTTGGGACCAACTCAAAGCTGCCGGGTGAGTCTCTCCTGTTGGGGAGGCGTCCCGCATGGGGCGGTAGCCCCTGAACGCAGGGAATTTGTGAAGTGGAGTTGCTCGGCGAGACGCCCCTCCCCCCGCTGGAGCGGTAAACACGGACAACTGGGATCATCGTAGAGGAGGCGGTCAGCATAGCGCTTGGATTTGAGCAGCCGCTGGGGCTCCGGGTGGCTGCCTGGGGAGGAGCTGCGTGGCGAGCTGTTTGGACCCAGAGTGACGCTTGGTCTGGGAGTGACTGCATCAGAACCACAGGCGGTTGCCAGAGGAGGAGCTGCGTGGTAAACTGTTTGAACCCAGAGCGAGTGCTCCTGAGTGCTGGGAGGTTGCCCGGAGGAGGAGGAGGAGCGCGGCGTGTTGCTTGACCTGGAAGTGACTGCATCAGAGCTGCGGGCGGTTGCCAAAGGAGGAGCTGCATGAAGAGCTGTTTGAACTCGGAGCAGCTGCTCCAGAACACTGGTGGCCTGCCTGGAGGAGGAGAGCAGTGGGACGCTTAGCCTGGGAGTGACTGCATCAGAACCACAGGCGGTTGCCAGAGGAGGAGGCGAGTGGTGAGCTGATTGGACTAAAAGCAACCGCTCCTGAACACCGGTGGCCTGCCTGGAGGAGGAGCGTGGTGAGTCACCTGGTCTCGGAGCCACCGTTCCTGAACACCTGGGGGGCTACCCCAAGGAGGAGGAGGAGGAACAGGGCGGGTCACTTGGACTTGGAGTGACTGCCTAGGGCTACGGGTGGTTGGCGGGAGGAGGAGACCCGAAGTGAGTTGTTTGGATTCCTAGTGACTGCGTCGGAAACTGGGCGGCTGTCCGGAGGAGGAGGTGAGTGGCGGGTCTCTGTGTCTCGGAGCTATTGTACGGGGCTCCAGGTGGTGGCTCAGGGGAAGGGCTGCATAGCCAGGCGATTGGTGCAGAGCAGGGTCCCAGGAGCTAGGTGGCTTCTTGCTGGAAGAGCCGCACAGAGACATGCCTAGGGGCGGAGCGAAGTTTCCAGGGCGGCGGGCAGATTCTCTGGGAGAGGCAGCCTAAGGAGACTCGCCTGCGAAGGGTGAGGCTCCCAGGCCCAGGACGTAGGTCCGGGCCCCTGGGATGGTTGCAGAAGAAGACAGCCCAGCCCAGGTGGTAGTTGTAGATTGAGGGGAACCTCTAGGAGGGCAACTGACCAGCGAGACGTAGCCACCGAGTGACTCTTCCCGGCCGGAGGAGGTTTTCCCACAGGGACGGTAAAGCCAGAGACATAGGCACAAACAGGCCTTGCCTCAGCCCACAGTCTACTTCCCCATTGGATGATCATTGGTCAACAAGTGGAGGCACCTCCGCCCACTAGCAGGGAATATACGCCACCTGAGGGTTACCACACCTAGAGAGGCAGCTTCTTCGTGGAGCTCTGCATTATCAACCTCCTCCAAGACTTCAGGCTACTGAAGGAAAAGAGGGGATATACTAGCAATCTTCAGGGACATTATAAGTTGATAGAGGAAATCTGCAATATCTTAATGACCCACTGATCCCTGAACAATATGAGAAAACAAGGGAAGAAAATGCCCCAAACAAATCTAGATGTTACATCAATAAAATCCAACGACAGCATGGCAGAAGAAATGACAGAAAGGGAGTTCAGAATGTACATAATTAAAATGATTAGGGAAGCAAACGATGAGATGAAAGAGCAAATGCAGGCATTGAACGATCGCACCAATCCACAGTTAACAGAGCAAATTCAGGAAGCAAAAGATCATTTCAATAAAGAGTTAGAGATATTGAAAAAAAACCAAACAGAAATCCTTGAAATGAAGGAAACAATAAACCAAATTAAGAACTCCATAGAAAGCATAACCAATAGGATAGAACAGCTGGAAGACAGAACTTCAGATATTGAAGACAAAATATTTAACCTCGAAAGCGGAGTTGAACAAACAGAGAAGATGGTGAGAAATCATGAACAGAATCTCCAAGAACTATGGGATATCATGAAAAGGCCAAATTTGAGAATTATTGGGATTGAGGAAGGCTTAGAGAAACAAACCAAAGGAATGAACAATCTATTTGAAGAAATAATATCAGAAAATTTCCCAAATCTGAAGAATGAAATGGAAAATCAAGTCCAAGAGGCTTATAGGACTCCAAATACACAAAATTACAACAGACCCACACCAAGGCACATTATAATGAAAATACCTAACATACAAAATAAAGACAGAATTTTAAAGGCTGTGAGAGAAAAGAACCAAATTACATTCAGGGGGAAGCCAATACGGATATCAGCAGATTTTTCAATCCAGACCCTAAAAGCTAGAAGGACCTGGAACAACATTTTTCAAGCTCTGAAAGAAAATGGATGCCAACCAAGAATCTTATACCCAGCAAAACTTACCTTCAAATTTGACGATGAAATAAGATCATTCCACGATAAACAAAAGCTAAAAGAATTTACAAAAAGAAAGCCAGCATTACAGAACATTCTCAGCAAAATATTACATGAGGAAGAGATAAAAAACAAAGAAGCAAATCAGCAAAGGGAGGAATTATCCTAAAGGAACTGTCAAATAAAGGAGGAACCAAGATGTGTCAAAAATTTTAAATATGAACCAAATGACTGGGAATACAAATCATATCTCAATAATAACCCTGAATGTTAATGGCCTGAATGCATCAATCAAAAGACATAGACTGGCAGATTGGATTAAAAAGAAAGATCCAACAATATGTTGCCTGCAAGAGACTCACCTCATAGAAAGAGATACCCATAGACTAAAGGTGAAAGGATGGAGAAAAACATACCATGCACATGGACTCAGCAAAAAAGCTGGAGTATCCATCCTCATTTCAGATAATGTGGACTTCAAGCCAATGTTAGTTAGAAGGGATGAAGAAGGACATTTCATACTGCTTAAGGGAAGCATAAATCAGCAAGATATAACAATCATAAACATCTATGCCCCAAACAGTGGCTCATCCATGTATGTTAAACAAATCCTTCTCAATTGTAGAAACCAAATAGACCATAACACAATAATACTAGGTGATTTTAACACGCCTCTTTCACCACTGGACAGATCTTCCAAACAAAAATTGAACAAAGAAACCATAGATCTCAATAACACAATCAATAATTTAGACTTAACAGACATTTATAGAATATACCATCCAACCAAGAGTGAATACACTTTCTTCTCAGCAGCACATGGATCCTTCTCTAAAATAGACCATATATTATGCCACAAAGCTAATGTCAGCAAATACAAGAAGATAGAGACACTAAATTGTATTCTATCAGATCATAATGGATTGAAGTTACAAATTAATGAAAGAGTAAAAAACAGAAACTACTCCAACACCTGGAGATTAAACAATATGCTACTATATGATGAATGGATAACAGAAGATATTAGGAAGGAAATTAAAAAATTCTTAGAGGTAAACGAGAACAAAGAAACAACATATCAAAATCTCTGGGACACTATGAAAGCGGTACTTAGAGGAAGATTTATTTCATGGAGCGCATTTAATAAAAGAAGTAAAACTCAAAAAATAAATGACCTAACACTACAACTCAAAGCCCTAGAAAAAGAAGAACAGACCAACACCAAAAGTAGTAGAAGACAGGAAATAGTTAAACTGAGAGCTGAAATCAACGAAATTGAAACGAAAGAAACAATACAAAAAATTGACAAAATAAATAGTTGGTTCTTCGAAAAAATAAAGAAAATTGATAAACCTTTAGCCACACTAACAAAGAGAAGACGAGAGAAAACCCAAATCACTAAAATTCGGAATGAACAAGGAAATATCACAACAGACACGACCGAAATACAAAACATAATTAGAAGCTATTTTGAAAATCTATACTCCAACAAAATAGAAAATTTCGAAGACATCAACAGGTTTCTAGAGACATATGAATTGCCTAAACTGAACGAGGAGGACATACACAATTTAAATAGACCAATTTCAAGTAATGAAATAGAAGAAGTCATCAAAAGCCTACCAACAAAGAAAAGTCCAGGACCAGATGGGTTCTCAGCCGAGTTCTACAAAACTTTTAAAGAACAACTCATTCCAATACTTCTCAAAGTATTCCAGAAAATAGAAGAGGAGGGAACTCTCCCAAACTCATTCTATGAAGCCAATATTACCCTGATTCCTAAACCAGACAGAGACACATCGAGGAAAGAAAATTTCAGACCAATATCCTTAATGAACATCGATGCAAAAATTCTAAACAAAATTTTAGCAAATCGCATACAAAAACATATTAAAAAGATAGTGCACCATGATCAAGTGGGTTTCATCCCAGGGATGCAAGGTTGGTTCAACATCAGGAAATCAATAAATGTCATTCACCATATCAATAGACTTAAAGTCAAGAATCACATGATTATTTCGATAGATGCAGAAAAAGCATTCAATAAAATACAGCACCCCTTCATGCTCAAAACACTAGAAAAAATAGGGATAGTGGGAACATTCCTTAACATTGTAAAGCCCATCTATGCTAAACCCATTGCTACTATCATTCTAAATGGTGAAAAACTGAAAGCATTCCCTCTAAAAACTGGAACAAGGCAGGGATGCCCTCTTTCACCACTTCTATTCAATATCGTCCTTGAAACTCTAGCCAGAGCAATTAGACAGACCAAAGAAATTAAAGGGATACGAATAGGAAAAGAAGAACTCAAACTATCCCTATTTGCTGATGATATGATGGTATACTTAGAGGAACCAGGAAATTCCACCAGAAAACTTTTAGATCTCATAAGTGAATTCAGTAAAGTAGCGGGATATAAGATCAATGCACATAAATCTAAGGCATTTTTATATATAAGCGATGAATCTTCAGAAAGAGAAATTAGGAAAACTACCCCATTCACAATAGCTTCGAAAAAATAAAGTATTTGGGAATCAATCTCACAAAAGAGGTGAAAGACCTCTACAATGAGAACTACAGAACACTAAAGAAAGAAATTAAAGAAAACCTTAGAAGATGGAAAGATCTCCCATGTTCTTGGATAGGAAGAATTAATATTGTCAAAATGGCCATACTACCAAAAGTGCTATACAGATTCAATGCAATTCCAATTAAAATCCCAATGATGTACCTTACAGAAATAGAGCAAGCAATTATGAAATTCATCTGGAAGAATAAAAAACCCAGAATAGCTAAAGCAATCCTTGGCAGAAAGAGTGAAGCAGGGGGTATCGCAATACCAGATCTTCAACTCTACTACAAAGCAATAGTAACAAAAACGGCATGGTATTGGTACCAAAATAGAAAGGTGGATCAATGGTACAGAATAGAGGACACGGACACAAACCCAAATAAATACAATTTTCTCATACTAGACAAAGGTTCCAACAATATGCAATGGAGAAAAGATAGCCTCTTCAACAAATGGTGCTGGGAGAATTGGAAATCCATATGCAACAGAATGAAACTAAACCCATATCTCTCACCATGCACGAAACTAAACTCAAAATGGATTAAGGATCTCGGAATCAGACCAGAGACCTTGCATCTTATAGAAGAAAAAGTAGGTCCAGAGCTTCAACATGTCGGCTTAGGACCAGACTTCCTCAACAGGACTCCCATAGCACAAGAAATAAAAGCAAGAATTAATAACTGGGATAGATTCAAACTAAAAAGCTTTCTCTCAGCAAAGGAAACTATCAGCAATGCAAAGAAAGAGCCTACAGAGTGGGAGAAAATCTTTGCCAATCATACTTCAGATAGAGCGCTAATCTCCAGAATCTATAAAGAACTCAAAAAACTCTACACCAAGAATGTAAATAATCCAATCGACAAATGGGCTAAGGAAATGAATAGACACTTCACAGAAGAAGATATACAAGCAATCAACAAACATATGGAAAAATGTTCAACATCTCTAGTAATAAGAGAAATGCAAATCAAAACCACCCTAAGATTCCATCTCACCCCAATTAGAATGGCAATTATCAAGAATACAAGCAACAACAGGTGTTGGCGAGGATGTGGGGAGAAAGGTACACTCTTACATTGCTGGTGGGGCTGCAAATTAGTGCAGCCACTCTGGAAAGCAGTGTGGAGATTCCTTAGAAAACTTGGAATGGAAACACCATTTGACCCAGCTATCCCACTCCTTGGCCTATACCCAAAGGACTTAAAATCAGCATATTACAGAGATACAGCCACATCAATGTTCATAGCTGCCCAGTTCACAATAGCCAGATTGTGGAACCAACCTAGATGTCCTTCAATTGATGAATGGATAAAGAAAATGTGGTATATATATACAATGGAATATTACTCAGCCATAAAGAACGAAAAATTATGGCATTTGCAGGCAAATGGATGAAACTGGAGAATATCATGCTAAGTGAGATAAGCCAATCTCAAAAAACCAAAGGAAGAATGATATCGCTAATAAGTGGATGATGACACATAATGGGGGTGGGAAGGGTTAGTGTTGGGGTTGGAGTTGGGTTTAGGGAGGGGGGCAGGAATGGAGGAAGGAAGGACTGTATAGATGGAGGGGAAGGGTGGGAGGGGAGGGGGGGAAGGGAAAAAATGGCAGAATGAATCAAACAACATTACCCTATGTAGATTTATGATTACACAAATGGTATGCCTTCACGCCATGTACAGACAGAGAAACAACATGTATCCCATTTGTTTACAATTTTATAATAATAAAAAAAAAAGAAACAAGGAATCAAAAAGAGAACAATTTTTTATTACATAAGAATTGCCATTTCATCATTTTGTATTGCTAAACAAGCCATGCTCAGCAACTGTTGATGATTACAGACTGGGACATTCCCATGGGAGAAGCATTTCCTATATAACATGGAGTCTTAAGGTCAAATGGAGTCTGTTTGGTCATTTCACACATAACCTGGCATATAACATTTCCATGGAGTCAAGTATATCAACCTGTCACACATGATGATTTCTCACACAGAATTTCAGTGTTCAAAAGGAAATCTTGGGACTTAAAGGAGATGACAGTATTGAATTCCTCAGGTTTCCTACTGTAAGTATCACACATAGAGTTCCTGCTACAATCCCCAGTTTCTGCCTTTTCAGACTGGAAATCATACATGCTGCCCACATCTTGTGGGTCTCATGGTGAGGAGGGATGGGGTGGGCTCTGCTTCTCAGCACCACACTCAGGAGGTCTCTCCACCATCCAGGATGAAGTGACACATGGTCATGGAGGGCACATCACAGAGTGTGGTTCACAGAGACCTGATTCTTGGCACAGGGAGCACCCTCAGCACACATGAGCACGAGGTGGGCAATTTACACAGACTTGGCATGACAGCAGTAGCTCCCTGGGTCCAGTGGAAATTTAACTCTGGAGATGGGTTGAACCACGATGAAGGTCCTCTCTTCACCCTTGTGAAAGGTTTCAGTGAAGGAGAAAGAAAGAGATAGAAAACACCACAAGCACCACCTGGGACAGGTGGGAGGGCACCTTCAGGACTCCCCACATCCCTGACTGAAGGTCCTTCACCAGATGACTAATTCCACCTCTGAGAGGACCTTGCTCCTCAATGCTCTCCACCATGGGGACCATCCTAAGGAAAGGATGCTGCTGCAGCACCTCATCTTTCCACACTAGAAAGCAGGATGAAGGGCCTGGTGGCTCGCTCAGCAGTGCTAGGAATGGACACCATGCGAGCAAAATGTCTACACCACACAAAATCACAACACATTCAGCTTTTTGTAGATAAATCGTCCCAGGGTAGTTTTTGACACTATAAACATTTGAGAAAACTTTTCGTGGAGAAATGTGAATCCCAGTCCCATGAGTCTCCAAAAGGCTTCCGACAGTTGACAAGCTTTGGGTGTAAGGGAATTTCCTCTGAATTATATAGATTGAATCATTCAGATTCTGCATCAAACTTTGAAAATCCAAAGTTTAACAAGATCTTATGGTGACTGTACATGTTTCATATTCATAATTCCATAATTCAGAGTAAGATATAGTTACTATAGCATGTATTTCTGTCATGTGTACACACACACACACACGCACACACACACACACACACACACAGACGGAGAACCATTAATACCATAACCTCTCAGAGGTGAGACTGCTGACCACGTTCCCAAAGCCGAGTTCCATGTGTGAAAACAGCCTGCTCCCTGAAATGTCCCACGTCATGTCTCCTCCTGGAATGAGGGCCCCATGGGTCTGGTGAAGTGCACCCCAGGCAGGGGACAGAGCTCTCTGTGGGCACAACCAGCAGCCTCTCCCAGAGAGCAGTGTCTGGCCCCTCTCTCTACATTCTTGATTCAAGTCTCACCCACAGGCAAATGCATTTAGGCAGCCAGGTGAAAACACACACCCACTGACTCATATTCAGGTTTCCATCAGGAAGGTATTTTCTAGGATAGGGACCCTGCTCTGAAGACCACGGAGACATCCTGGTTTTCCTTCCCTGTTGGTGGTGGCTCCCAGATGTGAGCATGTCACTGTAGTTGTGCCAGGCTAGCTCAGGAGCAGGTAGGTCTTTGGAGTCAAGATTCCCAGGCTCTGGGAGTTGGGTGGAAGCAGGCTTGTGGTGAGCAGCCTGCAAACTCACTTGTTTTGGGAACAGGTATACATTTTACAGGTTCTTGCACAATCACAATGTTCCATGTGGGATCAGACCACCAGGCTCCTGTGCAGGTTCCCTTGGTAACACTATTTCAACTTGGGCAGTTGTTTAGTTTCCTTGATAGGAGAAGTGGAATGCTACTGTTGTGCCCAAAGGCTGGAGACCCCACAAGGACCACCAGAAACCACGATCCATGCAAGCAGCAAAGAGTCATTTATTAGCGAGTTCGAACCCGGTCCTCTGCGTCCTTAATCATCGACGCTAGCAGAGGCCCCCAGCCCTTGTCAGCAGGGTTTTTATGATCAAAGGCAAGCAGTTTTACAGTGTTCTTTTAATTGGTTAACATTTGAACAGCTAAACCTCCTCTGGTTGGGTCCGGCCAATCTGTTTGATTTTCATTGGGTCCTGTCAGAACTGAACGGTCCTAGTGGAAGAAGGGAGGAGGGAAGGGGTGAACTATGCAGGAGATGAGTCGGGGCTAAGCCCCGCTCCCGTCCTTGACGGATAAGGTCTCCAGGCAACCGCACATTCCTCGGACAAATATCTCTTAACAACCTTGGTAAGCACAGGGGCCCAGCAGTCCTGTTTGTCCTTGAGACAGTTAGCAGCACAGATACCACCCTGCTCTCAACATCCCCCCTTTCCAAGAACATTTAGAGAGCCAATCTTGGGTCTCTACTGTTCTAATTCTTGCTGCTTAATGGGCTGATATTGGGCCTTTAGCACCATTAGCTGTACTGTGTTTATTCTATCTTTAACAAAAGCAATTAACTTATTGATTATACAAGGTCCTATAGTTAAAGCTAGTAACAACAATATTAGGGGTCCCACTGTAGTGGACACCAGAGTAGTTAACCAAGGGGAAAAATTGAACCAGGATTCAAACCAGTTCTGACTAGCTTCCCATTCTTTCTGTTTGTTAGTCCTTCTCTGACTTTTGCCATGGATTCCCTCACTACTCCAGAATGATTAGCATAAAACCAACATTCTTCTCCCAGAGCTGCACATAGACCTCCTTGCTTACAGTCTTTAAAGTCAGGTAAATTTGGTAATTAATGAGCTCTGGAGATCCTTGACATTTCATTCTTCCAGGGGCAGTCTCTAACTTCCAAAGGCAGATGGCTTCATGGCTTCATTTCCTCAAATTGACCCGATTCCCTATTTCTACACTAACTACCTGTCCTTATTCTGACTTCATTTACCCCTCTAATACTAGGAACTCCTTCACTGCTGTAGGGAAAATGGGCAATGACCAATCTGACTTCTTCGAGCTGTAAGTGGGCAGCGTGGGGCAAGCAGTTTGGAGTTCCCTTTTTAGAAATCGGGTCAACTGAGGGGTCCAAGGTAGAAGTCTGGTTGGGGAAGAGCAGGCTGTAAACTCATCTGGGGGTGGGTGCTTCTATTATAGAAGAACAAAAAGACATGAGTACTGAAATGAGATTAGTACAAAGTAAATGTTGCAGCATCTGAACCTTGCCACTGAGTATCATGAAAATGACAGAAGTCAATCTCTCACCAGGAGGTGGAAGAACTGAGAAATTGTTCCCATAACTAGGCCTAGCAAAGGCTGGAGAGGACAAGGCCTTTATTTGGGGACTTTAACATTGTACAAGTTATCAGGAATGTAAACACAATATTTAACTCTTAATGTCATTGAGGTCCCCAGAAAATATACTTAAGCTACTTAATGTCATCTGATTTTTGTAAAATATCCCTTATTGGTATAACCTGTATTTAGTAGAGATCTCTATACTTCTGTTACTTAGGGATAGATAATCATACTAGCAAACATAGATTAAGCCTACCTGTGACTGTAGGCCTTAAACTGACTAAAATCTTCTGACTCTGGCAGTTTCCCTTGATAGTTATCAGGCACATTTGCCTAAGAATCTTTCTTTTGTAGCTTCCACTCTTAATTTTAACACAAGTGTACATCTTAAGTTACTTTTAACTATTATTTCTTTTAAATGCCCAAGAATGGCTATATTTTGGTTTTAACTGTTTTGCTGGGTGTCCAAGACCAAGCTGGTCAAATTGACCTGGTTCCTGTCTTGTTAAAGAGTCAGCTGAGTTTCCACAGGGGCCACTCATAGAGAACTTAAGAGCAGCTTCTTAGCTCCATTAGTGCCATTGGTTAGGCAGGGTCTTCTCCATGAGGTGGCTTTCCTTGAAAGCATTAGGGGTGTCTCCCTTTTTCCATGACCCTCCTCTGCAGCAGATGCACTGAGCGATTCTCATCCTCTAGTCTCAACAATCTCCTTGATCAGGAGGTTGTGTGACCCAGAGTTGCAGCAGCGCTCCTTAGAGAAGTTCTCTTATTCCCTGGGTTCAGGCTGACTTTGAGGGCAAGATACTGTTTTTTGTTTTTTTCTTGGCCTCTGTATTTAATTTCAATTTCTAAGTTTGATCTTAATCATCCAGCAAGCCAATCTCACCAGTCATACAGTAAGAGTACTGGGCTTTAACTTTAATGTCCATAACATTACAGTCATTTACACTTTTATTAAAGTACTACCACATACTATCAGTTTTGAAGGTGATGGCCTATTATTACAAGTTACCTAGGTTGTATGTTCTGGCAGCAGCTACTTCTGCAAAATAGTAACAGGCAACAGTTTTACAAAATGAAATTAGCAAGAGTAAAATCATATTTAGCTTGTATAATAGTTATCTTGAATTTTGGCTGAGTTCTACATTATATACCCTGTTTGAGATCACAGTAATCTTTACAACAAACATCAAACTTTTGAGCACAACTTTAAATGAGTTAAAGTCTGGCTTACTTTGGAGTCATTCTAACATGTAGCAGGGTGAGGCAGAGCCTTATCTCAGGTAAGGCAGGGCTCTTCACAAGTCTTAAGTAAAATGTTCTAATCCTAAAACTAATTTTTGCCCCTTTTGTCATGACAAGCATGACCAAATTTTCAAGTTCAGTGAGGGTCAAAGGAGTATTAGAAAATAAAGGTTTATAAACACAGATTTTGAAGATTAAACTGAGATCAGATGGAACTCTGTTCTCTGATGGAAATGCAGATCTAAAGAGTTATGTTAGCAACATTTATACATGTCTTATTATTAAGTTAAAGACTATGTAAGCATTATTATTTGTTTTCAGGAGAGTTACAGAGACTAGACCATCTACATAACTTTTTCCCACAACTGCAAAGTGCAATGTTAGGAACTCTGTGTAGCTCTCAAAGAAGTCCACTGTCCAAATTTACTGTAAGATGGGCAGGAACTAGAGAAGGGAACTGATGAAACAGTGGTTATCTAGCAAAACAATTTCTTTCTGCCCAAGAACTGTGTGCCTGATATCAATGTAAGAGCTGATAGGACTCCTGTACAGAGCCTCCCCAGGGAGGCTACTGCCACAGCAGTTAGGCATCTTGTGCTCCTACACAGGAACACTCCCAGGCACCAGGCATGCTACAGTCATGAAGTCAGGGACCCCAATCTCAGTCATTGTTGTCCCATAATAGAAAATTAAATGATAGAAATAAATCCCCAATAAAATGTACTCTTTAAGTTTAATATTACCAGTACAGACAAGTTTATTCTGGAGAATAGCAGCTTGACAAATTTCCTGCTTTAAAAACTTGTATACCTGGAAAATATGAATACATTTAATATACAAGGAGTGACCATTTCACAAGTACCTTGACACCTTAATCTTACTAAATTTAGTTTTTAAAGAAAAATTTAGACTCTGTAACATAGTACAATACTCTTAACAGTTGTTTAACCATAATTGTATAAACCCCAATTTTTAAGACTAATTGTTTTTAAAAAAATAAAACAATAGACACAAAGTTAAGAGTAAATTAGTGTTTCTAAGAAATCCTTGTTATTTTACCATATATTTTAAACTTTGGCTTATATCAGAACATTAGTATTTCACCTTAGGAAAAATCTTAAATAGCTTTAGCTGTCTCACATACACACAACCAACTTAGTTACACACAGACTTGTGGAAACTTGCCCTTTACTTACACACAGACTTTCTTAGCACTTACTTAGACCCTCATGTATTCCATCACACAGGCACTTTCTTACCCAGAAACATTTTTTTTCTTTTTATTAAATATCTTTCCAAACCCAGAACCTTTTATTCTTTCTTTCCTACCTGTTGACCCCTTTCTGTTCACATTCTGAAACAACTCTAACTGAAACACAGTGAAAGGGGAGATGGTAGCTCTAAATCCAAGTCTAAGAGCTCCTTGGAGCTTTGCAGAACTGGAGGGGGAGCAGGGGGAAGTGGTAAGGGAGCAGATGGAACACTCACTCTCCGAGTTGAGGTTTTATCTGTTAGAACATAACTCTTAATAACCTTGTTTTTAGTAATGACACAAAGCAATTTTAAACTCTTTTTAATTTACCAACCTATGAAAACACCAATAATGTTTAAGTATGATACCCCATGGAATTTGAGGAGTTAAGAGTACCTGATGTTATTTAACAATGAGCATTTTAATTTTGCAAATTAATCAAATGTCACCAACATACACATTTGAGTAATCCCATACATGTTAACTCTAATTCACTTATTCTGTAAAAACCAAGAAAGCAGGCAGGTGTCCTGAACAGTATTTGCTGTCTCTTTCCTGTTGAGGAAAAGTCCTAGAAACAATTGATATTAGACATTGTTTAACATTAACATTTCATTAGTTTGACCACCTAGAGACTTGCAAGTTATTTTTAAAGACATTTCACTTTTATTAGTTTACTCAATTAAATTGAACCTTTTTTAAATCACGTGAATAAAAGTATTTGGATCCATTTTTAAATTTTAATTTTAGGAGCGCTCAGTTTTGATGCAGACAAGACATGACACCAGACAGCACGACATACAAATAACACAAAATCAAAGGCCTTGTAACTTTATAGGTGAATCTCCATTGCAATGTAACAGATGTTCAAAAACTTTAGTTGAATAAAAAATAGAACTGATCAAAAAGAGAAAAAAAGTCATTAACCTAGGTATGCAAGATCAAAATTATGAGCTCAAAAATACAGCATTAAAGAAAAACAAAACAAAACAAGAATCCTGGAAAATGAGTTAATTCTGTGTAGCAGTCCAGAAGTTTAAAACAGACACCCTTTTGTTTTCTTTTTCTTATCTTCAGTTTACCCCCCTTTCCCGCTGAGACTGTTGCAGTTTACATTCCAATGCAGGCTTCAGCAAGGCCAGGCAGGGGGGAGGGAGGATCACCCAGGACTTTTTTTAACCCTTTTTCTTCCTGGTTGAGAAATCAGGTTAGGTTTGAATGCAGAAAATCACAAAACATTATTTCTTACTATTTTTGAGGAATGGAGCTGCTGAGCTCTCTGCCTAGGGGGATTGGAGTAAATAAATCTCTCAGGAACAAGGAGAAGGACTGCAAAGTACCCTGCAATGAGTATCCCTAAGCCTAAGATTGGATTAACACAATGAAGAATTTAATAGAAGGCAAGAGTAAAGACCATATAGTACAATACACAAACAGACAGACACATAGCATGCTAAATCAAAAATTGGCTAGCTGGTATTTTGTAGTTTCCCAGGTGCCACACAAAGCCCAAATGGGACAAAGAGTTAACCAGATGCGGCCAGTCGTCCGAATGCAATACTGAAGCTGCTCAGAAGCAGCGCAGACTCTGCTCAGATGTGACAAATTCACCCAGAATGCAGCACAAACTGCTCAGAGTGCAGCACAAGCTGCTCAGAAGTGACAAATTCACCCAGAATGCAGCACAAACTGCTCAGAATGCAGCACAAGCTGCTCAGAAGTGACAAATTCACCCAGAATGCAGCACAAACTGCTCAGAATGCAGCACAAGCTGCTCAGAAGTGACAAATTCACCCAGAATGCAGCACAAACTGCTCAGAATGCAGCACAAGCTGCTCAGAAGTGACAAATTCACCCAGAATGCAGCACAAACTGCTCAGAATGCAGCACAAGCTGCTCAGAAGTGACAAATTCACCCAGAATGCAGCACAAACTGCTCAGAATGCAGCACAAGCTGCTCAGAAGTGACAAATTCACCCAGAATGCAGCACAAACTGCTCAGAATGCAGCACAAGCTGCTCAGAAGTGACAAATTTACCCAGAATGCAGCACAAACTGCTCAGAATGCAGCACAAGCTGTTCAGATGTGACAAGAATGTCACCAGATGCGACGAATCGCCAGAATGCAGCACCAGCTGCTCAGATGTGACAAATGTCACCAGATGGGTCGAGGGGACGTCTCCCGAGACCCTGCTGGGGTCCTATAGCGCGTCCGCCAGGACTGTGCCAGCCCAGAACCAGAACCTGCAGGCAATTCAGACCAGAAAACACACGTCAATGCCTTACTCACCGGTGGAAGATGTCACTTATGACTCTATGATCAGGTGTCTGGGTGGGCGTGGGGATCCCGGACGAGCCCCCATATGTTGTGCCCAAAGGCTGGAGACCCCACAAGGACCACCAGAGACCACGATCAATGCAAGCAGCAAAGAGTCATTTATTAGCGAGTTCGAACCCAGTCCTCTGCGTCCTTAATCAACGACGCTAGCAGAGGTCCCCAGCCCTTGTCAGCAGGGTTTTTATAATCAAAGGCAAGCAGTTTTACAGTGTTCTTTTAATTGGTTAACATTTGAACAGCTAAACCTCCTCTGGTTGGGTCCGGCCAATCTATTTGATTTTCATTGGGTCCTGTCAGAACTGAACGGTCCTAGTGGAAGAAGGGAGGAGGGAAGGGGTGAACTATGCAGGAGATGAGTCGGGGCTAAGCCCCGCTCCCATCCTTGATGGATAAGGTCTCCAGGCAACCGCACATTCCTCGGACAAATATCTCTTAACAACCTTGGTAAGCACAGGGGCCCAGCAGTCCTGTTTGTCCTTGATACAGTTAGCAGCACAGATACCACCCTGCTCTCAACACTACTCCCTGCATGTTTACATACTTGAGACGTTCACTGCTGCCAGTCTAGAACTAGGATTTCTCCCAAATTTTCCCCCATTTTTATTAATTTGGACAAGGGACTCCTCAGGAGGACCTGATTGACCTGAACCTTTGTGGTTATTTTCTTGAAAATGAACCACAAACATTTAAGAACAGCAGGTATTATAAGGAAGAGTATGCAGGTTAATCCTAGCATTACAGTAGGATTTAGTATATTAAGCAGGTTCTATTTAAAGGTAATAACAGACTTCCAGGAGGGAGAAGGGGACCACAGCTTATGCTCTAAAGTCCCAAGAAGTGAGCGTACCTTACATCCTTTACATATCCTTACATAGGTTAAAGTCTCCTTTTTTTCTCCAGTTCTTTTCCCCTCATCTCTCCTTCCTCCTTAGTGAATAGGCCTGGTTTTGCTGGTGAGATGCATAAAGTGAGAAGCGAATGGGCAGAAGAAGGGCCAACATGATTCAGTCAGGTAAATCTGGTAATCAAAGGGCTCTGCAGATCCTTGACAGTTCCCAACAGATCCCAGGGGCAGGTCCCAACTTCCGGGAGTGGATGGCTTTCATGGCCTCCTTTTCCTCCATTTGACCCAATCCCCTATTTCTGCACTAAATGCCTGTCCCCAACTCTGGCTTCATTTCCCCATTTTTCTTTAGGAACTATTTACTGCTGTAAGGAAAGGTGATGACCACTCTGGCTGCTTTGAGTTGGAATGGGGCTGCGTGGAATTGTTGTGCCCAAAGGCTCGAGACCCAGCAAAGACCACCAGAGACCACGATCAATGCAAGCAACAAAGAGTCATTTATTAGCAAGCTCGAGCCTGGTCCTCTGTGTCCTTAACCGGTGATGCTGAGAGAGGCCCCTAGCCCTCGTTAGCAGGGTTTTTATAATGAAAAGCAAGCAGTTTTACAGTTTTACAGTGTTCTTTTAATTCTGGTGGGACTAAACCTTCTCTCACTTCTGCCTTCCTAAGGGGCCAGGTCTGGGATTGGGGTGGAGATCCAAGGCCTTCCACCACCATTAGGGCCCATATGGACAGGGTATGCAGCAAATGGATTTTCAGGAGAAAAGTTAGACCCTTCTAAAGCTCCGTGATTCATGGAGGAATCTCTGGAGCAAGCAAGAGAGGGCAATTCATTCCAAGGGTGTAGAGAGGGAGGAGCAGATGGTGGGAGTCCTTTGTTATTACCGGTGTCTATGCCTCCTCTTTAGAAGTTACAAAGCTGGAAGTGGAGGCCTCAAGGTCATTTTCTTGTTTTTGGTTTCACTTTAAGCCCACACTGCACTGCCAGAGAAGGGCCTTTAAAGTGGTGAGCTGTGGAGATCTCTGCATGGGGGGAGATTGGAGTAAACAAATCTCTCAAGAGCAAAGATGAGGACTGTGAAGTAAACTGTAGGGAGTGTCCCTAAGCCTAAGATAGGGGCCCTGTGGGAGGACACAGGAGCCTCTCTTCCCTCATGCAGAGAAGTGCTGAGGATCCGATATGTCTCAGGCTTAGTGGGGAACTTCTGTGAGTCATCACATCATGGCCGTATTCAGGGGAATCAATCCCTTATGTGAATTTGCTGTGAATTTCAGTGAATTTCACTGAAAGTGAAAGTAGAGCTGCTGGGGTTGGGCACATAACAGGAGCCAGAGGTGGTGTGGGCCTTTCCTAGGAGATTAGGACAATCAGGATGAACAGGGAAGAAAAGGGGGTGAGGGGTCCTCTGCTCGCCCTCACAGGACCCTCAGCACACCAAACATGAAGGGGCCCTTACTGAATCAGGGGGGACTCACCAATCCTGAGGTGCGTGAGTAGAGGAGGCACATGGGTGCAAAATGTAGTGGTGCCAGGCTAGCTCAGGTGCAGGTAAGGCTGTGGAGTCAAGACCCCCAGACTCGAGAGTTGGGCGGGAGCAGGCTTGTGGCCAGCAGCCTGCAAACTCTTTTATTGTGGGAAGAGTTACACATTTTATAAGTTCTTGCCCAATCACAATGTGCCACGGGGGATCAGAACACCAGGCTCCTACATGGGTTCTCTTGGTAACGCTAGGTCAACGTGGGCAGTTGTTTACTTTCCTAGGTAGAAGCAGAACGCTCCTCCCTGCAAGTGTACACACTTGAGAAGTTCACTGTGACCAGCCAAGAACTAGGATTCCTTCCAACATATATGGGTGGAAACCAAATGTAGGATGGCTGTGTTTGTTGGAGGCAGGTCACTGGGGCGTGCTTTTGAGTTTTATTATATTTCTGGTGAGCAGAGCTGTCTCTTTCTACGCCCCTCCCTCAGCGATTAGTCTAGCTGAGCCACGTTCTTCCACCACACTCCTCTGCCATGATCGGCCACCTCACCTATGGACTAGAGCTATGGCGTTCACTGCCTGTGGACTGAGACCTCTGAAATTGTAAGCAGAAATAACTTCACATGGTCCATGACATATATACCAGTCACAGCAATGAAAACAGTGACTAAGACACTCTCCAATGCCATTTAAAAGACAATCTAAATAATGATCAGGCTGCCTTCCTACAGGACATGGTAGAAGGAGAAGCAGTAGGATGAGACAGAGTGACACATGAACATGCTCCATGAGTGAGGACCTGACAGGAGGGAGGCTGCTGTGGGACAGGGAGGGAGGAGCAGACCCCAACCTGCAGAGCCAGGTGAGCCTGTTACACTCCAGGGGCCTTCCTGCCATGAGGTATAGCATGACAAAGAACAGGAGAAACAACATTATTTGTGAATAAAAAACATATAAATCTGTAAAATAATAGGTGTAAAGCTAATGTTTAAAGTGAGATTTTGACTATTATAAAATATATGAGAAAAATTATAACAAGGCAATTAAAGGAAACCCAGGGTCCCTGATATACAAATATTTAAGTACTTGCCTGTTTTAATTCTCAATTAGAGCTATGGTTTTAGAGCACTTCCTATCCTAACCCCAGTGGAATTTTTTTACAGAACAGAAAAACTGTGTGCAACATATTTGGATGTGAAAAAAGACCCTGAATATTCAAAACAGATTTTTAATTCATCACAGATCTCTGTAGGATTGCATTCACTTTGATGAAACCATGCAGCTTGGAATGTGACTTGCTCCCATTCATTCCCATTCCATTCGCTCCTTCCTTCCCTTGGCCTGCTCCTCTGCTCTGCTCAGATCCCTGTTGCAGGTTGGAGATGGACTGTCCCCAAGCTCCTGTGTTTGTGCAGAAGAGTCAGATGTGGGAAGATTAGGTCAGGAGCTCTGCAGTTTGTAGGTGATCCTAGTTTGATGGACCTGATGGGTGGCGATTTAAGCAGGTGAGACATTGCTAAGGAGGGGAGTCACTGGGGGTGTTCTGGAGAGTTCCCTCTTCTCTGTAAT
Organism: Sciurus carolinensis; assembly: GCF_902686445.1. Lineage (NCBI taxonomy): Eukaryota > Metazoa > Chordata > Mammalia > Rodentia > Sciuridae > Sciurus > Sciurus carolinensis. The sequence continues at coordinate 54,483 of NW_025920172.1, read as the reverse complement.
TCCCATGAATTCCCCCGTGTTTGGTGGCCACCACGAGGTGAGCACCTTCGTTCTTTGCCGCCCTTCCACCAGCAGGCTCTGCCTCCCTCAGGTCCACAGCAGTGCAGTGACCTTCTACAACCTGGAGCCAGAGCAAAACTGACATGCTCTACATTGGTCTTGTCAGGTGTTTACACACAGGGAAGGAAAGATGACTGCCATAGAAATTAGTAACAGGAGTGGGGTCCATCTATGACAAGCTTATCTATGAGATTCAAGTCTTTAGAACTGGTTTTAGGAAAGAAAGTGGGAAAGCCTGAGGATGCAGGATGGAGAAGCCTTCAAGGTGTAAGCAGGGCTCATGGCCTATTGTGGTGGGAGCTCAGAGGCCAGAAGGCTGATAGGAATGAAAACCATGCTCATGAGGATTCCAAGGGAAATGAGGACTCCCTGGGGAGCTGGAAGGGAGGCAATTCATGGTGTATTCCAGCAGAGAGCATGCCTACACTTTCCTATTTCTGAGGAGTCCTGGGAGGCTGAATTAAAGGTAAGGAACTAGTTAATCTGGTGGTGGAAGTTTCAAGGCAGCACAGCTGTTGGAGGTGGCATAAGTACTGCTCTTTGTTATGAGCAGATCTATGGTGATAATCAGGAGCAGAATACAGAGCAGAAGTATTTGAAGACTTGGAGAAGAGTCAGAATTGTACATGTAAAGCTGGGGGTAAGAAAGTTGGAGTTTTGGAAGACATTACAGACAAAAGGGGATGCTAAGTACTCTACCCAAAAAGCAGGACAGATGCCTCAAGGATCTCTCAGGAATTTGCAAGATCACACCCATTGCAGTGTCAGGAATGTAGAAGGGAGATCCCATGAGAAAAAATAGTGGGGCCTCTACTCACATCAGGGAACTAGGATGTGGCTTCTCCATTCTCCATCCTGGACACTAAGAAACCAGAGCAGCCATGACCCCAGTGTGCTCAATTCCTGCCTGAGCTTCCAGCATACCTTGGTATCATGCACAGAGAGCTGGTTCTTTCAGAATTTAGAATGCTGGAGTGAGTTGTTCATGGAGGACTTCAATGGTCCTTCAAAGAAGTTCTGGGAGGCCAGCAATGAGTACAATGTCTGGAATCCCTGTGGTCAGTCTGAGGAAGTTGATGATTGGACCTGTGAATGTGAGCCTGAAGCTGGAATGCAGACCCCAGAAACTCAAAGTTGGCAGTCATGTGCAGTGTCTCCCAAGGAGGGCTGCTGGCTGTGGACAGAGCCAGGATATAGGAGAGGCCATGAGGGCAGCAGCAGGCAGCACCACAGGGTCAGCAAGGCCAATCACTTAGAATACCTCTCTCCTTCATGTGACACTGGGACCAGAGCTGGAGCCAAAGGACTGGCTTGCCCAGGTGGGTCTTCTTTCCTCTCTTTTCTCCATCCCTTCTCTCTAGGCCCTAGACCTGTTTACTTGATGCCCAAGTGTGGATATATATGACCTGCTTCTGAGTTTTACAGGAGCTACCAGTCCAAGTGTTTGCCTTTAGTGAGGTGAGACCCTGAAGTTGGCCTTTTGGGAAATGCAGGGAATGGTCACTCCCTGACAACTCTGAGAGAAGAACCACATTCACTGTGAGATGGACATGAGTTTTGGGTTCCAAGGTTGGAAGGTTATGGTGTGGATAGCAGGTGACCTCCTGCAACTTCTGTCTTATTGCTGGTAGTGAAAAGATCAGAATGTGAGCTGCAAGCACATCAGTCCATCCTAGTCAGAATGGACTACCTGGGTGGCACCCGTAGGTGGGTAACGAGTGCCTGGGAATGCTGTCACTGTCCCCCAGCCCCTCTTGACTTTCTATCTTATTCCTGCCCACCAAGACCTACACCTGTTGCCTCCACCTGTATTTCACCTTGGGGATTAGCCTCACCTGAGACCCAGCGTTATAAAGTTGGATGTACATGTACTGACCCTCTGAAACTATCAGTCAGGATGAAATTTCTTATTCTAGGTGGTTCTTCATGCAGTTTGGTCAGAGGGATGTGTTCATTAAGTTCACTGAACTTGTTGTATTGATGACATCTCAACTAAGTAGTTAAATAGATAAATAGATGGTTGTTAAAATAATGACAGGTGAATGACAGATTACAAACAGAGAGACCTGTGTTTGATTATACACATGCAGACACAAACATATGGAGAGAAGAGAAAGGCAGGTAAGAAATGAAAGTGATAGAAGACAGAAAGATGATAGGCAGGTGAAGGATAGACTGAGCTTCTTGCAGGCCATCAGCCAGAGGTCAGCAGCCTTGGTTGAGGCTCTGGTATCTGTAGGACCCACAGGTGGACGGCTGCCTGCTTCATAATTGTGGACTTGTGTGAAGCTGCCACAATGCCTTGGCATCCCAAGAATGGCTGCTGCCACTTTTCCCCATGCGTTGAACACCTAGATCCCCAAGTCTCCTGCTCACAGAATGGCTGGGTATAGTCCCAGGCCAGGCCTGGCTCAACCTCATCTTCAAGGACCTGAGGATAGAGCTGGGCTCCAGCTCCCACGAGTGTGTGACTTGTCCTTTTCCTGTTCCTGCCTCTGCTGTGGGCCCCCTGCTGCTTCCTAGGTCCATGCTCAGGTCCCATGCTAGGTCCCACTCCAGGGGACACGTGTGAGGAGTGAGCAGTGTCCTCTGTGCACAGAGACCAGCTGTGCTGTGGGTTTCCAGGTTAGTAGGAGAGTCACAGCAAATTCACTTTGTGGGATGAGCTGAGATGAGGCTTAAGGTGGGCACCAGAGGCTCTGAGCCTCATCGGAACTGGCATTTGGGGTCGTGGTTGTGAGTTGCGAGGAGCTTTGAGCTCCCTACCACCCAGGAAGCAGGAGAAGCCCCACTGCCCTGCAGACACCCAGGCTGACTCCAGACACTGTCATGGACCTTGGTAGGAGCAGAGCAGCAGGAGGTCCCTGTGGACCCACTTCCACAAGCTGGATGCTACGTGCCCAGGGAAACCTCAGGCAATGACGGACCAGGGTGTGGAGAGCTCATCAGGGTGAGAGCAGGTGGAGATGTGGCCAGGGGAGAAGGCAGGTGGTCAGTCACCAGGAGAACCATGTTGTCAATGGAGGACCCTACGATGACAGCTAAGGACACTGTGTGGGAGGCTGAGCACCTGGCATGGGTTTCCATTTCAGGTGTGTGTGTGTGAGTGTGTGTGTGTGTGTGTGTGTGTGTGTGTGTGTGTGTGAGATTTCTGGGAAGTCATAGTATGTGTGTGTGTGAGGTCTGGGAGGTCTGTGTATGTGTGTGTGTGGACTCTGGGAAGTCCTAATGTGTGTGTACTTGTGTGTGTGTGTGTGTGTGAAATTCCTGGGAGGTGATAATGCGTTTGTGTGTGTTTGTGAGAGTCCTGGGAGGTCCTAACTCATGTGCGTGAATGTGTGGGTGTGCCTTGGTTCCTATGAGGTCAAAATTTGTGTATGTCTGTCTGAGGTTTCTAGGGTTCCTAAAGTAAGTGTGTTTGTGTGGTGTGTGCATGTGTGTGAGCTTCCTAGGAAGCTGTAATGTGTGTGTTTTTGTATGTTTTTTGTGTGTGAATTTCCTGGGTGGTGCTAATTCATATGTGTGTGTGTGTGTGTGTGTGTGTAACAGAGAGAGAGAGAGAGAGAGAGAGAGAGAGAGAGAGAGAGAGTTCTCTAGGTATTTCTACTCCTTGTGTGTGTATGTGTGTGTGTTTCTTAGGTTTTTGGGAAGTCCTAATGTATTTGCACACATATGTGTGTGTGTGTGTGTGTGTGTGTGTGTGTGTGTGTGTATGTCTGAGGTCCCTGGGAGGTTCTAATGCATGTGTGTGTGTGTGTGTGTGTGTGTGTGTGTGTGTGTGTATCTGAGTTTGCTGGGACGTCCTAAATTGTGTGTGTGAGGTTACTAGGAGGTCCTACATTGTGTGTGTGTGTGTTTGGTGTGTGTGCATGTGAAGTCTCTAGGAGGTCCTAATGTGTGTGTGTGTGTGTGTGTGTGTGTGTGTGTATGTGTGTGTGAGGTCTCTGGAAGGTACTAATATGTGTGTGTGTGTGTGTGTGTGTGTGTGTGTCCGAGTTCTCTGACCATGCCTAGAGAGAGTGCTAAAGTCCATGCCTAGAGGCAATGTTAAGTACATGATTGGAGACAATGGTAAGGACCATGCCTGGAGACAATTCTAGGGACCATGCCTAGAGACAATGCTAACAACGACCACGCCTGGAGACAATGCCAAAGACCATGCGTGGAGACAATGATAAAGAACATGCCTGGACTATTCTAAGGACCATGCCTAGAGACATTTCTAAGGACCATGCCTAGAGACAATGCTAAGGACCATGCCTGGAGACAATGCTAAAGACCATGCCAGGAGACAATGCTAAGGAACCTGCCTGGAGACAATGCTAAAGACCATGCGTGGAGACAATGATAAAACCATGCCTGGAGACAATACTAAGGGCCATGCCTGGAGAGAATGCTAAAGACCATGCCTGTAGACAATGCTGAGCACCATGCCTGGACACAATGCTAAAGACCATGTCTCGAAATAATGGTAAAGACGATACCTGGAGACAATGCTTAGGACCATGTCTGGAGAAAATACTAAAGACCATGCCTGATGACAATGCTAAAGTCCATGCTTGGAGACTATGCTAAGTACCATGGTAGAGACAATGATAAAGACCTTCCCTGTAGTCAATGCTAAAGATCATGCCTGGAGACAATGCTAAGTACCATGCCAGGAGACCATGCTAAGGACCTTGACTGTAGACAATCCTGAAGACCATGCCTGGAGATATTGCTAAGGACCATGTCTAGAGACAATGCTAAAGACTATGCCTGGAGACAATGCGGAAGACCATATCCAGAGACAACACTAAAGACCATGCCTGGAGACAATTCCAAGGACCATGCCTGGAGACAGTGCTAAAGGCCATGACAGAAGACAGCTAAGGACCATGCCTAGAGACAATGTTAAGGACCATGCCTGCAGACAATGTTAAGGACCATACCTGGAGACAATACTAAGGACCATGCCTAGAGACAATGCTAAAGACCATGCCTGAGACAATGCTAAAGACCATTCCTGGAGACAATGGTAAGTACCATGCCTAGAGACAATGTTAAGGAACATGCCTGGAGACAATGCTAAAGACCATGGCTAAAGACAATGCTAAGGACTATGCCTAGAGAGAATGCTAAGGACCATGCCTAGAGACAGTGCTAAAGACCATACCTAGAGGCAATTCTAAAGAATGTGACTGGAGACAATGCTAAAGACCATGCCTAGCGACAATGCTAACGACCATGCCTGGAGACAATGCTAAAAATCATGCCTGGACACAATGAAAAGGACCATGCCTGGAGACAATTTTAGGGACCATGCCTAGAGACAATGGTAACGACCATGCCTGGAGACAATGCCAAAGACCATGCCTGGACGCATGGCGAAAGACCATAGCTTGAGAAAATAGTATGGACCATGCCTGGAGACAATGCTAAGGACCATGCCTGGAGACAATGCTAAGGACCATGTCTGGAGACAATGCTAAAGACCATTCCTGGAGACAAGGCTAAGGAACATGCCTGTAGACAATGCTAAGTACCATGCCTGGAGACAATGCTAAGGACCTGCCTGTAGACAGTGGTAAAGACCATACCTGGAGAAAATGCTAAGGACCATGCTTGGAGACAATGCTAAAGACAATGCCTGGACAATGCTAAGGAACATGCATAGATACAATGCTAAGGACCATGCCTGAAGACAATGCTAAGGACCATTCCTGGAGACAAAGCTAAAGACCATGCCTGGAGACAATGTTAAAGACCATGCCTGGAGACAAAGCTAAAGACCATGCCTTGAAATAATGGTAAAGACCATGCCTGGCAACAATGCTAACGACCATGCCAGGGGATAATACTAAGGACCATGAATACAGACAATGCTAAGTACCAGGCCTAGAGACAATGCTAAGGACCATGCCTGGAGACAGTGCTAAGGAGCACTCCAGGAGACAATTCTAAGGACCATTCCTGGAGACAATGATAATTCCCATGCTTGGACACAATGGTAAGGACCACGCCTGGGGACATTGCAAAGGAGCATGTCTGGAGACAATGCTGAAGACTATGACTGGAGCCAATGTTAGTGGCATGCCTGGAGACAATGCTAAAGACCATGCCTGGAGAAAATGCTAAAGACAATGCCTGGACAATGCTAAGGACCATGCCTAGAGAAAATGCTAGGGACCATGCCTAGAGACAATGCTCTGGACCTGCCTGGAGACAATGGTAAAGATCATACCTGGAGACAAGGCTAAGGACCATGCCTGGAGACAATGCTAAAGACCATGCCTGGATAATGCTAAGGAACAGGCATAGAGACAATGGTAAAGACAATTCTGGAGATAATTCTAAAGACCATGCCTAGAGACAATGCTAAGGACCATTGCTGGAGACAATGCTAAAAACCATGCCTGGACACAATGTTAAAGACCATGCCTGGAGCAATGCTAAGGGCCATGCCTTCAGACAATGCTAAAGACCATGCCTGTAGATAATGCTAAGGACCATGCCTGGAGACAATGCTAAAGACCATGCCTTGAAATAATGGAAAAGACAATGCCTGGAGACAATGTTGAAGACCATATCTGGAGACAATGCTAACGAACCTGCCCGGAGAAAATGCTAAGGACCATGCTTGGAGACAGTTCTAAAGACCATGACTGGAGATAGCTAAGAACCATGCCTAGAGAGAATGTTAAGGACCATGCCTAGAGACAATGTTAAGGACCATACCTGGAGACAATACTAAGGACCATGCCTGGAGACAATGCTAAAGACCATGCGTGGAGACAATGCTAAAGACCATGTTTGGAGATAATGCTAAGTACCATGCCTAGTGACAAGTTTTAGGAGCATGCCAAGAGAGAATGCTAAGGACCATGCCTGGAGACATTGTTAAAAACCATGCCTGGAGATAATGCTAAAGACCATGCCTAGAGACAATGCTAAGGACCATACCTGGAGACAATGCTTAGGGCCCGGCCTGCAGACAATGCTAAGGACCATGCCTGCAGATTATGCTAAAGACCATGCCTGGAGACAGTGTTAAGGACCATGCCTGGATACAATAATAAGGACCATTCCCAGAGACAATGCTAAGGACCATGCTTGGAGACAAAAAGAAAGAATGTTGAGGGCATCTCACGAGCTGCCAAGAACACACCAAGCTCAAGCTCAAAGGAGTAAGGTGAAAATTTTCTTGAGAAGATACCAGTGGGCAGCTTTCTTACACAAGGGGGCCTAGGAAGTTTTTCAATGTGCTCAGCCACCCAGACCCTCAGAGGCTGTTGCAGCCAGGGCCCCTGGAGGCTTGGCTACTGTTCCAGATAGTGGCAGAACTTGGTGTCGACCATGTGGTGCTGGTTCTGCAGGATTGCAGGGTGCTGGAGTTAGGGGGTCAAGAAGGCTTCCACCAGGATTTCAAAGGAAGGTCTGGGAGGGCAGGCAAAGTGCACAGGGCAGAGTCCCTGTGGTCACACCCTGAGAAGTCTAAGTGTGGGGATGTGAGGAGGAAGCCGAAGCTGTGGTGCAATCTCCTGAGATTTAAAAACACCAGTAATGTGGGACAGTGTCCTGAGAAAACAGCAAGAATTGAGCAGAAACAAGCCAACAGGAAGGACACGTGAACTGCAAGTCACAAGGCCACAGGGGTGGAGCTACACATGACATTGGAGAGAATATCAAGATGCCATGCACCTCAACTACTGGACATCCAACTATGGGAGGTGTTTGCCCAGTTTGATTTCAGTCCTGCTGTGCTTCCATCCCTTCCTTCTATGCCCCTAGTTTTGTAAGTGGAAATGTTTACTCAGTACCTTTATGTTGGATATTTGTAAATTGCTTTTAATGTTACAGGAGCTCTCAAGGCGAGAATGCCTGAGCTCCAGAGGAATATGTGGACTTGAACTTTGAGCAATTTCAGCACTGCTGAGACCATGGGCACTCTGGAAAATGGACAAGGCATGATTTCCTTGTGCTATGGTTGTGAGTTTGGGGAGTCAGGAACAGAACTTTATGGTTTGGATGTGAGCTGTCCACAAATGCTCCCAAGTGAGAAAATGCAGGACAATTCAGAGGAGAAGTGATTGGGTTGTAAGAGTCTTACTCCAATCAGTGAGTGAATCCCATGTTGGATTAACTGAAGTGGGATGGTGTTGCTGGAGGAAATTGGAATTAGGGCATGACTTTGGGGTGTCTGTTTTGTATCTGGAGAGTGAAGACTATCTGATTTCTGATCACGCTGATGTGAGCTGCTTCCTTCCATCACCTCCTCTGCCATGATGTTCAGCCTCACCTCGAGCCTCAAGGAATGGAGCAAGCTTTCTATGGACTAAGACTTCTAAAAACATGAGGCCTCAAATAAACCTTTCCTCCTAAAATTTTTCTGGTAAGATCCTTTAGTCAGATCAGTGAAAAAAATCTGACTAAAACACTCAAAAATGAAATCGTAAACACAAAGAGAAAAACAGCTGAGAGGAATCCCTAGGAACCAGAAGAGGGATCAGGAGGAAGAGAAGGGGATTGAGGGTGAGGTTGAGAGGCAGGAGACGGGAGGGAGGAGGAAAGAAACTGACCAGGCTACCTGTGTACCTGCAGTAGGTGCCTCAGTGAATGTCCGTTATGTTCTCTAAAGGACTCTAAGGAAAACACACACACAAACACACACACACACACACACACACACAAACAAATAGTCCACACTCCCGCCCTAAGACCCACAAACACACACACACACACACACACACACACACACACACACACAAAAGATCTGTTGGACAAAAAAGAAAAAAGGGCAAAGAGGAAGAGTAAAGAGCAGGGAGAGGAAGTGGCAGGGATGGAAGAGGAGGAGGTCATACTCCATGACTGTGCAGTTACGTCAATTGAAATGCTATATCATCCATGATTATGAGGCACGAATGAAAAAGGAAGTATAAAGTGAAAACCCAATTGTTCTCTTCAGAGACGCTACCAATTAGTACAGAAAACATGTCCACAGAGCTCCCCTGGGAAGCTGGTACATGGAGAGGCCCCAGATGCTGGAACCTGCCCTCAACCCCTCTGCACCTGCTCCTGGGTGACCCTGAGCTCCCTGTGTGCTGAGCGCCCCCTGCTGGCCCTGGGCACCCTGCAGGGAGGTTTGTGTCTGGGCTCACACTGAGGTCCCCTCACTGTGTCTCTAGCACAGTAATAGGTGGCCGTGTCCTCGGGTCTCAGGCTGCTCATTTGCAGGTACAGCTGTGTTCTTGGAGTTGTCTCTGGAGATGGTGAACCGGCCCTTCACAGAGTCTGGGTAGTAGGTGCTACCACCACCATTGCTAATTGCTGCAACCCACTCCAGCCCCTTCCCTGGAGCCTGGCGGACCCAGCTCATGTAGTAGTTACTGAAGGTGAATCCAGAGGCTGCACAGGAGAGTCGCAGGGACCCTCCAGGCTGCACCAGGCCTCCCCCAGACTCCACCAGCTGCACCTCACACTGCACACCTGCAAACACAGAGGCAGCCTGGTCAGGACACTCACTCATCCACTCTTCTCTCACTCCTGTCCACTCACACACTCAGGATCTCTGTTCTCCATTAATCACCTTTGAAAACAGCCACAAGGAAAACCCAGCTGAGCACACAGTCCATGGTGAGCAGCCTGTGTTGAGTCCTGACCACTGAGTGGGATGAGCTGGAGTCCAGGGCTGGGCTCCTGTGCAGAGCTGCAGGGTCAGGGTGGCTGGTTTTCATGAGCAGAGGGAGGCCCTATTTGCATAGTCCTCCTGCTCTATAGCAGCTCTGGGTGGAGGCCCAGGTAGAGCAGCACTGAGAGCAGGTGGGAGTGTCATGGGCAGCCACGTTTCCTTAAGGCTGCTGCTCTGTCACCTCAGCATGTCCTTGTGGTCCCAGAATAGTGAGACAATTCACATCCTTGGCCAGGCCACCTGGATTCCCCTAGGGCTGGCAGAGTGACTTCCTTGCCTATCAGGGTCGTCTCTGCCATGACCACGTGGGGGAGGAGAGGGTTAACTGGAGGATGGTGGAGGATTTTTATTTCCCAAAACACTTACCTACTCAATGACACACAAGAGACAGTACCTTATTTGTGAGAGAGGGCATGTGACAGGTCTGGCCATACCAGCTCTGCCCTCTTCAGAACCACGGAGTCACCCAACTCTGCTTTATTCATAATATGCAGGTAAAAGGGGCAAGAGCAGCAGGAGCTTCTTCTGTGATGGACAAGATAGGGTTGAGTCAGGGGAGCCATGCATTAGGGGGAAATTCCAGAAGGAGACAGGGAAACACTCCCAGGCAGCACCACCTACTTCCCTGCAGTTCCTAGAAGCCAGGCCTCTGTGTCCCGTGGCTCAACCTAGTCAGATTCTGTTAAATAAGGAGGCTTCCCACACTGGCATGCTGAGTCCCCAGTGTGATCTCAGCCCCACTCCCGGCATCCAGCCCAGCTGCCCCTCTCTGCCTCCTGCCTTCCTGCCATGTGGTGGAGCAGCCTCAGGAAGCCCTGGGCAGGAGCAGCACCTTGAGTTCTGCATCCTGGTCTCCAGAACCTGCTGCAGTGCAGCTCTCTCATTGCACATCATCAGCCTCTGGAGCTGCTCAGAGCCCCACAGACTGGATCAGCTCACACTGGAGCTGGTGACAGAGGTAGTCACAGTAAACAGCTAAGGATGCAGCCCTGGACTGGGTAAAGTGTCTGTGCCAGGTTGATCTGGGTGCTGGAATCATCTCTCCAGCAGCAAACCTGGCAGCACCCATGTGACTGACTCTGCAGGCACACAGGTGCCAATGCTGCCGAGGTGAGTCCTCTTCCATCTGTGTCCAGAGGAAGACCTGGGTGGCCCTGGTGATCAGGCAGAGCTTTGTCACAGGTGCAGCACCTACAAAGAGACCCTGGGGCCATGGCTAGTGGAACCTGGAAGCAAGGCCCACTATGGACCCACGCCTCTAGGTCTACCAGCTGCAGGGCCTGCTAGGAGAGCAGAAGGCAAGAGACTCCAACCTGTGCAGCACAGACTGGGTGAGCAGAGACTTGGGGTGTGAAAGCCTGAGGACTGGGGTCAGGACCACTGTCCAGTGTGCACAGCACGTGGAACCTGGAGGAGAAGGGGTGGCCCTTAGTGGAGATGTGGAAAATATGCTGTCCACAGAGGAGGAATGAACCTTAGCCAAAGAGAATGGCGTCCTGTCCCTCCTGGCCATGGGCATGGACCTGGAGCACATGGACCTAGCTGACCTAAGTCAGGCGGAGGGAGGCCATCACCACACCAGCATCATGTGGGGAAGCTACTGCATCAGCCTCCTGGACAGAGAGAGGACCAGTGGCCCCTGGAGGTGGGGAGGTGCAGGGAGGGTGAGGGTGGGGTGGGTGGTGAGGACAGGTGCAGAGAGGGCATTGTCCTGGTGCCCTGCAGCTCACATGCACCTGTGGACACAGCCAGGCTGTGGTTCACAGTGATTGCAGCCCAGCAGCTGGGGGCTCCCAACACCAGGGAGGGACAGGTGATGGACAGCTGGTGTGCACAGCCTGGTCCATCATGGCCCCCTCCCCCATGTGTCAGGGTGCTGTCCTCTGCCTCACAAGGACTGGGTTTCAGTGTGACTATGAAGATACAGCTGGAATCACCAGCTGTGTGTCTGATGGAGAGAGAGGCTGACATTCTTAGTGATGTTGATGATCACTCACCATCTCATGTGAAAGACAATACACAGCACATCTTTGTTTACTTGGTTCCTTCAAATACATTCAACTCTCCAATCCTTAATCTAACCTACTTAACTATGTGCAGATACTGTCCTCAGAAAAGCACATTAAACAATCCCATACAGACTTCCTGACAATGAGGGCCACTGTGTTCAGGGAGCATCATCCCAGCATCCACCAGGTATCAGGAAGGGGCTGAGTGAGCCCCCAGAGCAAGTCCTGAGGTTTCATTGAGGCAAAGGGGAGAGAAACCAAAGCACTAGGGAAAGGGAGCCCCTGGGAAAATGGTTTTTGAAATCTGATGCAACATGCATTTTGTTCAATTAAACACACACAAAATTTTGTAGGAGGTACTCTTATTAGGCTCATATACTTAATACTTCCAAGATATTCAGCAGAGGAAATCAATGCATTTTTACTTTGTCGGAAGAAAAACAGAATATAAGTTGAGAAGATGATGGTAGGTACAGGAATTCATAAGAACGAGACAGGAAGCGACTTCTGTGCTTTGCGTCTGTCCATCCACCTCTGAACATGAGGAGAGGCTGCGGAGGCAGGAACTGAACCACTGGGGAAAGTGAGCCCCTGGGAGAATTCTGTCTTTGTTCAGGTGCAATATCCATGTTGTTCACTAAAATACCACAAGCTGTCTGTGTTTGATTGTTATTCAGGTATTTCTCTGGTCATCAGAGGCATACAACACAGGAAAAACAGTTTTTTCATTTAATATGAAGAAAAATAGAAAATGAAATGAAGAGATGATACCACGTAGAAAAATGTCTGGAAGACAAGAGAGGCAGGAAGCAACTTCTCTGCTATAAAGTTATGTTTATGAGACTGTGAACACGTCAAAGTGAACAACACAAACTTACATAGCTATAAGCCACAATTAGAGAATTAAAATGATAAATATGAAACTGCACTGTCACTTGGTAACATGGAAGTTTACATGGACTCAGTGCTACAGCTCTCAACACAGGTTGTGAAAACACATGGAGTGATTTAATTGAACGGCATGACCAGGACCAGCTTAGGTCACTCTGGGGTATACAGATTGCTGAAGCCCATCCTCACCCAGACTGGAGCTGGACTCTCAGGACAGCTGGGCACTGACGTGAGCAGGAACAGAGCCCAGGGCGTCCCTCTCTCTGTGACCCTGCAATCCAGCCAGAGGGCTGGAAACCCAGGCAGGCTGAAGCTGCCTCTGCCCAGCAGCCAGGGGTCTTGGGCTTCTCAGACTTGAGGTCACTTTGCAGCAACATGGGGATCAGAGTGGTCCTGTGCACAGAGTGTGGTCAGGGTCCTGAGGCCAGTGGCAGAACCGACCTGCAGCTTCCACAGTCCATGCAGGGCTGACCACCCTCCCTCCTGGGACTTTACACAGGGAGCCCTTTCTCTCCAAGACCTTGCTCAGGTCACCCCTGTCCATAGGCCATGCACAGCTGCAGGAGGAGTGGGTGTCTCCACCCTTTGGAGTCCTAGGTGTGGGGTGTGGGTGTCCAGAGCCTCATCATGAGGGGTAGACAGCTCCCACACACCAAAGCTCACTCTGAACATACACATGTCTGTTTATCTGACCAGGTTTAGGGCTTGTGGTCAGCATTTCTTAGCTCAGTCTTTGGACATTTGAATCATTTAATTCCACTCTGAGGGTGTTGTGCTGTGATGGCAGGAGGTTTGGCAGCCTCAATGGTCTGTAACTACAACCACTCTAGGGTTGTCCCTCCTTAACATGGGGAGCAAACACTGCCTGCAGACCTTGTCAAAGGTCCCAGAAGTGGAAGTCTCTGCACGTGTAGGATCCAGGAAGACGTGTGGACTGTGGCCTGACAATGTCTGGAAAGACCCTGGGTGGACTGTGAATGGGAAGGATCATGAGAAGGGGACAGGGACCCCCTGAGCATGGAGGGTAAGACCTGGCATCAGAAGTTCATAAAGTTCCCTGAGCATGGTGAGCTCACCTGGAGCCCAGGTACGCAGGAGGCTGAGGCAGGAGGACAGCTTTCCAAGACCAGCCTGGGAATCTGGGGAGAAGCTGTGTCAAAATGAGATGCAATCAGGGCTGGGATGGGGCTCAGTGGAGGAGCACCTGGACTCAATCTCACTGCTGAAAACAAATGCTGGTAAAGTCCACTTTAAAGGCACTGTCAGGAAATGTCATTGAAAAACAAAATCAAACCTTCACAAATGAAATTGTGTGGTCTGTGGTGACAGAATTGCAGACCAGCCTGAACTAGACAAGAAGAACCTTTCTGAGGGTCTGAGAGAGGAGAGAACTCGAATATCTCCATGGAAGGTGGTGTCAGGACAGGTGCTGGCTGGGGAGGACCCTCAGGAACCAGGTGAACTGCTCTCTCCTCCCTCAGCACCTGCTCCTGGTGACCCTGAGCTCCCTGTGTGCTGAGCACCCCCTGCTGGCCCTGGGCTCCCTGCAGGGAGGTTTGTGTCTGGCTCACACTGAGGTCCCCTCACTGTGTCTCTAGTACAGTAATAGGTGGCCGTGTCCTGGGCGGTCAGCTCAGCTGCAGGGAGAACTGGTTCTTGGACATGTCTCTGGAGATGGACGCTCGGCTCTTGAGGGATGGGCTGTAGTAAGTGCTACCACCATAACATATGAGCCCCGTCCACTCCAGCCCCTTCCCTGGGGACTGATGAATCAACTGCCAGTAGTAAGAGCTGGTTGTGATGGAGAATCCAGACACAGCACAGGTGAGGGACAGGGTCTGTGAGGGCTTCACCAGGCCAGGTCCTGACTCCTGCAGCTGCACCTGGCACAGGACACCTGGGGACAAGGAGAGGGAGACCCTGTCAGTCACCTCACTCACAATCTCCCCGTGGACCCAGCTCTGATACTGGGGACACTCACCTTGGGGAGCTGTGACCAGGCACAGGAGAAGACCCAGCAGCCTCATCTTCTAGACCACACCTGCCTTCCCAGAGAGCTCACCCTGTGTGAGCAGAGAGCTGTGAGCTCCCACAGCCCAGAGGGCATTTGAACCCAGAGCAGGAGGAGGAATTTGCATGTGGGTGAGGCTCTTCTTCTATCTGGAGAGGCTGAGGTCAGTGTGCCCAGGTCCTCAGTGCTCCTGAGATGTGTCCCTCCCTTGATCACATGTGGAACTTTACCTGTGACAGGAGAGCACTTGGTTTAGGGGGTGCTGGAAGGCTGTCAGAGGAGGTGACCACCTTCCTGAGTCCAGCACTGCCTCCTCCAGCCCTCCCTCCCTGGACCTCTGAGGATCTCAGAGTGGCAGGAACTTGCCTATCATGCAGGAGACCCCAGGTTCAACTCCCAGCCCTGAAGGAAGAGTCCTCAGTGGAGAGTGAACAAGAGCAGATGGCTGAGGATGGTTTTCCCCATTTCCAGGAAAAGAGTCCTCCCTTTTTTTTCATGAATAATTCTTCTCTTATCTCTGTGAAAATTGGGGGTTACAGACTGGGCAGGAGAGGATGGCGCAGGGACTAATAAGACGAGGGGCTACCTGCTGTGTGTCCACTGCCCTGCCTTCAACACTCTGACCAGCTTGTCTTCCTGACTGTTCAGTCAATACCTGTGGACAGCAGTGGACTGGAATCTGCCCTGAGCTCTCCTCTCATCTGTCCTGCCCTCTGGTCTCCACCATGAGAGGGCAGCATGGGTGAGTCAGGGCCAGGGTGAGGGTCCTGGGAGCAGAGGCAGCTCTCACCTGCAGCCTGAGGCTGAGAGCCACTGGGTCCACCAAGAGCAGCAGAGCCAGGCTGACAGCAGACAGGGAGGACATGCAGGGCAGGCTGGGTGAGGAGGGAGGCCCAGGGCTCCTTCCTTGAGCAGCATCACTGCAGTGAGAACTGCCCTGCCCACAGCACCATCATTTGGAGGACACTGTGGACACTCTCCTTAGTCAGGGGGATTCAGTGAGAGGACAAGTGTAGGTGCTGACCTCCTGATGAGGATTCAGGAACTGATCTCCTGCCTAACTGAGTGAACACAACCTACTAATGAGACATGTAGGCACCTGTCCTTATTCACTGTGGTGTTGACCATGACCTCACTGCAAACCCTGAACCTGCAGACACCCTCCTCCTGGTGCTGGGGAGGCTCAGGGAAGACCTTGCTGGCCTCCATGTTTCCACCAACTGCAAATCCATGGGTGCCCTGTGGGTGAAGTCTCCAATTTCTAGAATATCACCTGATTTAAAAGCTGGTCCTGCAGTCTAACCAAAGCAGAGACATTTCAGATGATCCCACCTCATGAATGTGGAAACCTGGACCCTCTATGTGACTCTTTCCCTTCCTCACCTGGGCCAGGTGTGAGCCAGTGGCCTCCAGCAGCCTGCTCTTCATAAGGCCCTGCTGAGGTAATGTGCTCATGCACAGCCTTCACCTCAGCCTCGCTGTGACTGACTCCTGCATTTCTGTTATGATCAAGGTTTCATGGATCCAATATATTCTGTGTGCCCACAGCCCTGCCCTCTACCCTCTGCCCTTGCATTTGGGAAACGTTTAAAGATCATCGAAAGAACACAGAGGGCTGGGGAGAAAGTTCAGTTGGTAGAGTGCTTGCCTTGTCAGCACAAGGCCCTGGGTTCCATCCCCAGCACCAAAAGAAAAAGACATGAAAGAACACAGCTACAGTGCACAGACTGTGCAGGGAACGTGTCCCTCCTTTAGTGCTAAAAAAAAAACATTAGTTCACAGGACAAGACAGAAACAAGAGGACAGGGTGGACGGATCCTACTGGGCATGGGGATCTGGGAGGGAATTTCCTTCCAGGCAGTTCATGTCCATGGACAGCTGCACAAATACAACTACTTTGAACTTGAGTTTGACCTGGCTCCAGGGCTGAGGAGGTCTTGCTGTAGAAGTCTGGACCAGGTCACCCTTCACATTCTTGTCCATGTTCCTGTGATCCTGCTTCAAACAAAGATGTGGCTCCTCCTCCATCTGCACAATGTAAGAAGAAGGAGTTGCATAATACTGAAAAGTTCCCTCAGTCTTACTGTTATCCTCATCATGGCTCAGAACGTAAGGTTGAATTTCAGAAATATGTGAAGCATAACAGGAATCTGAATCTAGTAGAGAAAGCAAAACATTATTTACTGAAATTAAGATTGATACAAATTAAGAAGTGCAATCAGAAGACTAGAGGAATTCCTGAGATGAAAAGAGAAAGCACAATATACACAGCAAAGTCTGCCCAGGACATTCTTCATCTTCTCCTGGGGCTGAGATGTGAAGCTGCTAGTCCTGAGCTCCCTGCTGGTCCTGAGGGCCCTGTACTGCTCCTGCCTGTTCCCTCCTGCTCCTGAGGGTCCCTCCTGCATCTGAAGTTGCTGCTGATCTTGAGCTCTTCCTGCTGGTCCTGGGTTCTTCCTTCTTGTCTTGATCACCAGGTGGCCCTGAGTTCTTGCTGCTCCTGAGTCTCTTGCTGTTCCTGAGCTCACTCTGCTGATCCTAAGTGCTCTCCATAGGTCTTGATCTCACTGCTGATTCTATGTACACCTAACTGGTTCTTAGGTCCTGTTAGTGGTCCTGAATCTACTTCTGCTCCTGAGCTGCACCTGCACGTCTTGGCCTCACCTGTTGATCCAGGAATCAATGCTTGTCTTCAAATGCCCTGATGGTCCTCAGCTCCTCCTGCCTCTTGGATATCCCCCTTCAGGTTCCAGGTCCCTGCAGGTCCTCAGCTCCATCTGCAGGCTGGTGAGTGACTGGGCTCACACTGAGTTCCCTCACTGTGTTTCTCCCACTTGAATACACAGTTGTATGCTCAGGTTTCTTGTTGGTGAGTTGAGTGCTGATAAACCTGGCTCGTGGAAGTGTCCCTGGTGCTGCTGACACTGTACCAATACAGGTCCAACTCTGCAGGTGCACTGACAAAGGGCACCTGGGAAAAAGTACCAGCATGTGCTCAGGAACATAAGGATCATTGAACACCTGGCAGGGACTCAGGACAGTGTGTAATGGTATCTGACTCCACCATTAACTGTCTTCTAACCCTCTCCATGCCCTTCCCTGGAGGTTGGCAGATCCAGCTCACACCATAGCTGGGAAGAGAATCCAGACACAGCACAGGTGAGGGACATGGTCTATGAGGGCTGAAGATGGCTCGTTCTGACTCGTGCATCTCCACCATGTACAGGACACTGGGGAATAAGGTGCATCACCTCCAGTCACTCAACCAGAAGCTGGATGCTCCTTCCATCCTTTGATATCCCTGGATTCTCAGAAATGGCAGGCAGAAGGGCAGCCCCAGAACCTCCATCCTGCAATGAAAGTTCCATGAGAAGGACCCAGGGCTTCTCAGCTAAGATTGGGCCTTCAAACTGAGACTGGGGCTGCTTTGCCTGTGGGAGGCCTAGTATACAAGTGGGGAGCAAGTGACAGGGCAACCATGTTTCCCAGGGAGTGTGCTGGCCTCTGCTGCTCAGAGGCAGCGGGAGACAACCTCAGGGTCCTCCTTGCTTCCTGCCTGGTCCTCCTACTGCGCCATCAGCAATGGGAATGTCAGTGTTCAGGGTTGGGCCGCACCACACTTAGGGGTGTTTCCTGGAGGAGGGCACAGCCATGCAGAGGGAGGAGACATAGGTGGCATCCTCAGGTCCTTTTCTCTGTGCTGTGAACTCCATGGGAGGGTTTGGGGTGGGGCAGGGCAGAGGGTGCAGTGGCCTTGCTGGGGATGGAGAGGAAGTTCAAGAGTCAGCCTGCTCCCACTCAGGCAGCTGTTGGCCTCCTGCCTTGAGTATCTTCCTAGCCTTGACTTCACCCTTGGCTGGGGTGCTCCTAGACCTCCAGACCTTGCTGTCTCCAGGTCTCACAGCATCTGGGTCTGTGAAGTGTCTCTGGGTCCTTGTGAGTCAGTCTCAGCCTGGCCCAGGTTAAGTCACATCAGGGCTCAGCATGGCCCTCTGTGAAGGCTGGAGGTCAGTGCTGGGGGTACCATGGCCCTAGTGGACAGGAGGCTCTGAGATCCTCACTTTCCTTGCCCAGCAGGCTCAGGGCCTGATAATGCAGCAGGTGTATGGAGTCTGCACTGGAGATTCCCTTCCAGCCCAGCAGCCTGCCTGTGTCAATCATAACTGAGATGAGACCAGGATCAGGTCCATAAAGACAGGTGCAGAGCCTGTGGGTGCTGGGGAAGCCCATGTCCCCTTCCCTGTCCTCCAGCGAAAATCACATGTGCTGAGAGATGAGGCCCTGCCCTGCAGACCTGCAGCCCTGTGAGGACCCCACTCTCTGACCCATGCTCAGCTCTGGGAACTACACTGGTCCAGAGGACAAAGCAGCCCAGCTCCCTGTCCTCACCCAGCACAATGTCAGGAATTCAAGGCAGGATGAGACCATATGTGAGGGAATGTGAGCGGTGTTTTCTCTGTGCTTTCCCAGGGTGCTGTGTTACCAGATATAGAAATGCAGGTTTTGCTGTAAACTTGAGACAACACAGAGAGGAATTGTGAGCATGGTGAAATTCTTTACCTCAACCAGTGAGGACAATGTATATAACAAGGTTTTAAATGAACTCAGCCTGAACCCAAGGCCCTGGGTTCAATCCCCAGTACTGCAGAAAAAAAAATTTAGATAGAGGGATCAAAATGTTATTTCAAAAACACACAGGAGTAGTGGTGGGTCACTGTGTGCAACAGCTCATATCTGACAAGTAGCAGGTGAGATTTGGGTTTTGCTCTCACCCTGGAGAGAAACCTCACCTGACCCTCCTCCCATTCCCAGGTGGACACACCTTGTGACATTGTCAGAGCACATGGTGTGCATGACCCCACACTTGGTGGAGCTGGGCTCCCTCATGCTGGAGCAGACTGTGGGTGGGGACTCTCTCAAGGGCACAGGGATGCCCTGGCCTGTGAACTCCTGACTGACGTCAGCCATGTGCAGGACAGGGAGGGGCAGAAAGAGCAGTGCAGGAGAGCTGGTGCTCTGCAGTGTGTCCAGGAGAGCAGCACATTTGTGGTGCTGCCCAGGAGCTGTAGCCAGGGGGGTGTGGCCAGCAGCTCCACAGAGGGCAGCCCAGGGATTTGCACCCAGAAGATGGAAGGTGGTCTTTGGATCCCAGGAATCAGCAAGGCCCAGCTTCACCAGCTCAGAGGCAGAGATGAAAATATGAAAGTCATCCAGGACAGGGCATGTGGGAGAGAGCTCTAGGTTGCCTGCAACTGGACTGCCCAGTGCATGGTCTCCCCTGTTCAGCCACCAAGGTGCTCAGAGTTTCCCAGTCATGGGTCAAGGGAGGTCAGGACCTGCTCCCTGCTGAGGCCACCTTGTCATCAGCGGCCCCATGCTGGCTTTGCAGGCAGAGGGCTAGAGGGTCAGGACCACACAGGTTCCACCAAGTCTTGAAGGAAGGCCAGGGAGGCCAGATGGGGTGTCAGGGTCAGAGTCCTGCTGGCAGCCCTGGCAGGGAGAGGCCTGGAGCTGAGAGATGAAGCAGGGCTGCTGTGGAGACCCAGGAGCAGAGGACCAGCAGTGAGCAGGGCTGGCCCAGGAAGCTGCAGGCCTCAGGCCAGGCTCCCTATGAGGGAGGACAGGGCTGTGTCCAGCTGGGCTGTGTGGAGGGGCTGCTCTGACCCTCACCCATCCCTCACTGCAGTGACCCTGAGGACAGACATGGACACAGGTGTTCAGTGTATGTCCTGCTGGGCTCTAGTCCTTTTCAACTGCTCTGTGTCTTTTCTTCTCACATGGGAATATTTGCTCCTGCTCTATAACGATGGGGTAAGGAACTCCTGTTTGATTTTTAAGGCACACAGGGCAGTTTTCCCTCAATTTTATGGAGTTCTTGGACTGGATTTCTGAACTCTGCTGGAGCATTTTCTTTAGGCACTGAAAGATCAGGACTGAATGTGATCTGCCTCATGAGAGGGAGTGAGATCTTTGTGTTCAGTGATAGAAGGATTATAAGTGCATAATTGTCCGCACAAAATTCCACTTAGTAAGTGCATTCTGTAGTCCCTACGACTTTTGAAGATTGGTTGATCCCTTAGAACATGGGGACTCCTGGAATTTATGTTAATCACTGTGGACGTGCCATGCAAGGGGATTGTCAGACCCCAGTCTCTTCCTCCCTCCATTTGATTCCCAGTAAAATGTGAGTGGTTTCCCCCAGTGGGTTCTCTGTGTTGCATGTGGAACACCTAGGAAAGGCATTTATGCAATGGACTCCTCTGCTCATGGATGGGAGCTTTCGCTCTCATGAGCCAAATTTCATCTTTCTAGGCATGTATTAGTGATGTCAGTTATTTGCTTCAGGGATGCAAAGCTCAAGTGCTAATTTTAGGTTATAATCTTCGAGAGAAGGAGGAGCCTGATGGACAGGCTCCTCCAGACCTCACTCCCCTGTCCATGTAAAAAGCTGGTCTCACAGGAGCAGAGCTGGACTGTGACTGTGGAGGGAGAGGGAGGTTCAGGAGTGTAGAGGGGCTGAGTGAAGAGGCACAGGACACGACTGACACAAGAGCAGCTGGTCTGTTCCCACCCAGAGGGTGGTGATGGGCAGCACGCTCACCTGCACACCCAACAGAATCACCAGGAGGCATCCAGGAGGCTCTCCTCCCAGGAAGGAGAGTGTTGGGGTCCTTCAGGATCTCTGACACTGAGTCTCCTGCTTCCTCCAAGCAGAGGGCTGTACATGGAGGTGGGCTGAGCAAGGGGAGCAGGACCGTTGGGTGGTCCAGCAGAAGGGTTAGAAGTTCTCAGAACATGAGGACAGGGACATGACCCCTTTATTCTTAATCAGACACACTGAGTCCTGCATGCAGCAGGACAAATTCAGTAGACTGATTTCAGATGATAATAATGGTGCTCATGTCTCCATTTTCCAAGGACACTTTTTTGTGAAGATTTTAGTCTCCTTTCAGGTGTACACAAGGTGTGTTTGTAATTCCAGGGAAATTCTTCAGAATGATATTAAGAAAACAAATATTTACACATGCAGCAAAATTTAACAGAGGGTCTGTTCAGCACTTGGGACTGGGAAAGTCTACAGATCCTCTACAAAGATGCATTGTAGGATCTCCAGAGCTTATGTAATTTAGAGAAAGAGAGGAAACCCTACGGGCTCACAGGAAACCCCTCCCTCCCCAGCTTTCCATCTGCACCTGCTCCTTGGTTCCTTCCTATTGCTCATGGCTCCCCAGTACGCCCTGCTTATCTTGAGGTCCCCATGTTGGACCTGAGCTCTGCCTCCTGTTCCTCAGTTCCCCTTACTGATCCAGAGACCTTTTGGATCTCTCACTATACCTGCTGGTCTTACACTACCATGGAGGGAGGTTTGTGCCTGGCAGCACATTGACATCCTCACTGTGAGTCCAGCACAGTAATACACAGCCACATCCTCACTGGTCATAGAACTCCACTTTAGCGGAACTGATTCTTGTGTGTGTCTCTGGACATGGTGACTTGATTCTTCAGGGAGGAGTAGTATGTTGTGCCTCCATTACCAAGAATGTGCTCCATTCACTACAGCCCCTTTCCTGGAGGCTGATGGATCCAGTTCCAGCTGTAACCAATAGTGATGGAGTAATTAGAGACAGCAAGGTGAGGAACAGGTCTGTGAGGTCTTCACCACCCTGGTCCTGAATACTGCAGCTGCACCTGGGACAGGAGCCTGGGGACAGAGGACCACAGTGAGTCATGAACTCAGATGCAGCTGCACCAAAACTTCCTCTCTGAATCCATGACATGTTGAGAGGAACCCTAGTTCTTGACCTGCAGCAGTGAATTTCTCAAGTGTGTACACTTGCAGGGAGGATCATTCTGCTTCTCCTACCTAGGAAAGAAAACAAACGCCCCACGTTGACCTAGTGTTACCAAGGAAACATAAACAGGAGCCTGGTGGTCTGATCCCCGTAGCACATTGTGATTGGGCAAAAAGCCTATAAAATATATACCTGTTCCTGAAATAATCAAGTTTGCAGGCTGCTGGCCCCAAGCCTGCTTCCACCCAACTCCCAGAGTCTGGGAGTCTTGACTCTGAGACCTTACCTGCGCCTGAGCTAGCCAGGCACAACAACACATATAAAGCATGTCCTTGTATGAATCTGCTGAAATGGTTCCAATACTCATCATCTAATCTTTCCAATTCTAAAAATTGCCACACATGGGTTCTTGGGAACGGCCCATTTCTAAGCCTTACTCTTCTTTCCCAGGCCCCAATACTTCATGCCCATCTCACACTTCAAAATACCACGAGCCAACTTTCAGGAGTCACCCAAAAGCCCAGGTACAAAATCTCTTGAGTCTTAAGGCAAACACCTAACTATGGGAGTAAGTTCAAACAAGTGACATACATCTAATATATAAAGGCACACAGTGAATATTTCCAATCCACAAGTTAGAAAGGAGACATATAATGAAGGGATGGGACCAAAGTTAGACTGAAATCCAGCTGCACCGTCCTGTAGCTACACACTCAGCACCTGGGCACATGAAATCTGCTGTTTCATCCACAGGCTGGTCTCTCAGCTCCAGTGACCTCACTGGTTGCTGTACTCATGGGCTCCTCTGTGGCTGGTCTCTGCTTCATTCATGAAGTTTTCCATGGTATAAATTCCAGGTTGGTGGCATCTCCTATCTTGGAGTTTGCCCCTGGAATTGCACCTGTCTTCTCACATCTTCATGCATCATCCTCTCAGGACAGCCTGCAGGGCCTCTGACCCTGCAATTTCTTGCCTTCCCGCCTTTCCTGAAATCTTAATGAAGACCTCCCTCTACACCCACCATCCTGCAATCCTGCAGAACCAGAATCTTGTGGTTGCCCCCAGGTCTGCCACCATTCCCAGAGCACCAGGCCTCCTGGACCATGGTACCGTGACGTCTGCATGCTTCCATGATGGTGAAACCACTGTCCACTTCCACCTGTGCAAGTAGGGTGTCCACATGGTCTGAATTGTTACCTTTACACCCTTGAGCCTGAGATGCCTGTGGTCTTGCCCATTTCTGAGATGCCATGACCCCAAGTTTCCTCTTTTTTCTGTGGAAAGTAATGGCATTTTTCAAGTGACTGTCATGTGTTTTGGAATCCCATTTCCCTGGCCCCAGTTTTACTCACATGTGTCTAACCAAACTGCAAGTTTTACATCTCACTTCTGTGCTTTCTGCTCTGGATCATCACGATAAATTGGACTAAGAGCAGGCAGCCTTATCCATTCCTTCCTGAAAGTTACACTGTTCTGAATTTTCCTCTGCTCTATTAGTGAGTCGATAACATTTAAACTCACCTTCACAGAAAGTCTCAGGACATGGGTAAAATGTGGACCGTTGCCTAGTCAGGATTCAATGTGAATAAATGGACTGTAGTACCCTTCCCAATATAGTCCTCCTTCCAACCCTCATGAGCCCAGTCTTTATTATCCACCCTCCAATTCACAATCCGGTCTTCTTGGTTCCCATCAGAACTCCCATCACACACCACTTACATTAGTCTAAAGCTGGTGCAATTCTTGTTTCCAAATTTTTCTATTTTCTTCACACCAACTTCATAAAGCTCCTAAAGCTTCTGGACTACAGGACCTGGTCAGTTTTAATGATCCCTCTTAAGCATACCTATTTCTATTTCAGTCAGTATTTGTATTGCTGTGGTCAAAATACCTGCCAAGAACACTGGGTGGGAAAACAGTTCAGTCCACATGTGTCTGCCTCCAATTCTCAGGACAAAAGTTAAGGCAGAACATCATGACAGAGTGTTGGAGGAGGAATGCTGCTCAGGATAATGCCATGAGGAATCATTGAGAGAAGTGTAGGGGAGAGAGAGTGATCCACTCCTGAGAGACAGAATATAAATCCCAAATATAAACATGCTGAGGGACCTGTAGCCTACAGATATTGCCTACCTCTCTACACTTACCACACCCACTTAACCCATGTTGGTGCATCGATCCACTGATTATCCCACAACCTTCAGAGTCTGATCCTGTCACCTCTGCAAATTCTTGGAATATCTCACAAAAGGGCTTTTACACACCTCATATTTAAACTGAAGTGTACAGTGAGCTTACAAAATGGTTCATTGAAAACTGTATCATAAAATTATAGGAAGGAAAGGGATTTTCCCAGAATAATGGACCTGTATCACTAGATACCTGTGTGAGGGCACTGGGCTGAGGTTCTCTGATCTGCCCAAGTTATAGCTGTGGCATGTCAGGAAACAGCAGAGCAGGTGACCCTCTGGGCTCCATGTGTTACGGGGAGCAACTTAAGAATAGACCAATTAGCACTGAGAAGTTCAAATTTGAGAGCCTTTATTAAATCAGCCAGCTGACTGTAGCACACAATGTCCCCAAAATGGCTATTAGGAGAATAGCCCCTAAAAGGTTTGCAGGGGTTTTTATACCATAATTCAGTACATCAATCATAAGTGTCTGTTGCTATAATTCAAAATTACAAACTAACATCATGGGATCTGAAGTCATTAGCAGAGGGAGAAGTGGGTCAAAATGCCCATAATTAGGTAAAAACTAAAGAATGGTTACTGACATCTAGAATATCACTGTTGACATCATTGTTAACATGGTACATTGCTAAAGAAACAAGGAATCAAAAGAGAACAATTTTTCATTACACAAGAATTGCCATTTCATCATTTTGTATTGCTAAACAAGTCATGCTCAGCAACTGTTGATGATTACAGACTGGGACATTCCCATGGGAGAAACATTTCCTATATAACATGGAGTCTCAAGGTCAAATGGAGTCTGTTTGGTCATTTCACACATAACCTGGCATATAACATTTCCATGGAGTCAAGTATGTCAACCTGTCACACATGATGAGGGCTCACACAGAATTTCAGTGTTCAAAAGGAAATCTTGGGACTTAAAGGAGATGACAGTATTGAATTCCTCAGGTTTCCTACTGTAAGTATCACACATAGAGTTCCTGCTACAATCCCCAGTTTCTGCCTTTTCAGACTGGAAATCATACATGCTGCCCACATCTTGTGGGTCTCATGGTGAGGAGGGATGGGGTGGGCTCTGCTTCTCAGCACCACACTCAGGAGGTCTCTCCACCATCCAGGATGAAGTGACACATGGTCATGGAGGGCACATCACAGAGTGTGGTTCATAGAGACCTGATTCTTGGCACAGGGAGCACCCTCAGCCCACATGAGCACGAGGTGGGCAATTTACACAGACTTGGCATGACAGCAGTAGCTCCCTGGGTCCAGTGGAAATTTAACTCTGGAGATGGGTTGAACCACGATGAAGGTCCTCTCTTCACCCTTGTGAAAGGTTTCAGTGAAGGAGAAAGAAAGAGATAGAAAACACCACGAGCACCACCTGGGACAGGTGGGAGGGCACCTTCAGGACTCCCCACATCCCTGACTGAAGGTCCTTCACCAGATGACTAATTCCACCTCTGAGAGGGCCTTGCTCCTCAATGCTCTCCACCATGGGGAACATCCTAAGGAAAGGATGCTGCTGCAGCACCTCATCTTTCCACACTAGAAAGCAGGAAGAAGGGCCTGGTGGCTCGCTCAGCAGTGCTAGGAATGGACACCATGCGAGCAAAATGTCTACACCACACAAAATCACAACATATTCAACTTTTTGTAGATAAATCGTCCCAGGGTAGTTTTTGACACTATAAACATTTGAGAAAAATTTTCGTGCAGAAATGTGAATCTCAGTCCCATGAGTCTCCAAAAGGCTTCCGACACTTGACAAGCTTTGGGTGTAAGGGAATTTCCTCTGAATTATATAGATTGAATCATTCAGATGCTGCATCAAACTTTGAAAACCGGAAGTTTAACAAGAGCTTATGGTGAGTATACATGTTTCATGTTCATAATTCCATAATTCAGTATAAGATATAGTTACTATAGCATGTATTTCTGTCATGTGTACACACACACACACACACACACACACACACACACACGGAGAACCATTAATACCATAACCTCTGAGTGGTGAGACTACTGACCACGTTCCCAAAGCCGTGTTCCATGTGTGAACACATCCTGTTCCCTGAAATGTCCCACCACCTGTCCCCTCCTGGAATGAGGGCCCCATGGGTCTGGTGAAGTGCACCCCAGGCAGGGGACAGAGCTCTCTGTGGGCACAACCAGCAGCCTCCCCCAGAGAGCAGTGTCTGGCTCCTCTCTCTACATTCTTGATTCAAGTCTCACCCACAGGCAAATGCATTTAGGCAGCCAGGTGAAAACACACACCCACTGACTCATATTCAGGTTCTCCATCGGGAAGGTATTTTCTAGGATAGGGACCCTGCTCTGAAGACCACGGAGACATCCTGGTTTTCCTTCCCTGTTGGTGGTGGCTCCCAGATGTGAGCATGTCAGTGTAGTTGTGCCAGGCTAGCTCAGGAGCAGGTAGGTCTTTGGAGTCAAGACTCCCAGACTCTGGGAGTTGGAAGGAAGCAGGCTTGTGGTGAGCAGCCTGCAAACTCATTTGTTTCGGGAACAGGTATACATTTTAAAGGCTTCTTGCCCAATCACAATATGCCATGTGGGATCAGACCACCAGGCTCCTGTACAGGTTCCCTTGGTGACACTATTTCAACTTGGGCAGTTGTTTACTTTCCTAGGTAGGAGAAGTGGAATGCTACTCCCTGCATGTTTACATACTTGAGACGTTCACTGCTGCAAGCCTAGAACTAGGATTTCTCCCAACATTTCCCCCAGTTTTATTAATTTGGACAAGGGATTCCTTCAGGAGGACCTGATTGACCTGAACCTTTGTGGTTATTTTCTTGAAAATGAACCACAAACATTTAAGAACTGCAGGTATTATAAGGAAGAGTATGCAGGTTAATCCTGGCATTACAGTAGGATTTAAAATATTAACCAGGTTCTATTTAAAGATAATAACAGACTTCCAGGAGGGAGAAGGGGACCACAGCGATGTTCTAAAGTCCCAAGAAGTGAGCGTACCTTACATCTTTAACATATCCTTACATAGGTTAAAGTCTCCTTTTTTTCTCCAGTTCTTTTTCCCTCATCTCTCCTTCCTCCTTAGTGAATAGGCCTGGTTTTGCTGGTGAGATGCATAAAGTGAGAAGCAAATGGGCAGAGGAAGGGCCAACGTGATTCAGCCAGGTAAATCTGGTAATCAAAGGGCTCTGCAGATCCTTGACAGTTCCCAACAGATCCCAGGGGCAGGTCCCAACTTCCGGGGGTGGATGGCTTTCATGGCCTCCTTTCCCTCCATTTGACCTAATCCCCCATTTCTGCACTAAATGCCTGTCCCCAACTCTGGCTTCATTCCCCCATTTTGCTTTAGGAACTATTTACTGCTGTAAGGAAAGGAGGTGATGTCCACTCTGGGTGCTTTGAGTTGGAAGGGGGCAGCGTGGAGCAAGCAGATAGGAGTTCCCTTTCAGAAACTGAGTCAATGGAGGGGTCCATGGTAGAAGTCCAGTTGGGGAAGAGCAGGTTTTAAAGTCACGTGGGGGTGGTTGCTTCTGAGAGAAGAACCAATAGACGAGAGTATTGAAATGAGATTAATACAAAATAAATGTTGCAGCATCTGGAACAAGTCAATGAACATCATGAAGATGACAGAAGTCAATAATCTATCACCAGAGATGGAAGAGCTGAGAAATTGTTCCCTTAACAAGGCCTAACAAAGGCTGGAGAGGACAAGGCCTTCACGTGGGAACTTTAACATTGTCCACGTTATCAGGAATGTACACACCACATTTAACTCTTAATGTCATTGATGTCCTCAGAAAATACAACTTAAGTACTTTCTGTCATCTGATTTTGTGAAACATCCTTTTTTTGGCATAACCTGTGTTTAGTAGAGATCTCTATATTTCTGTTACTCAGTGTTAGATAATCATACGAGCAAACATAAATGAAGCCTGTGTTTGTAGCTTAGGAATGTCTGTAGGCCTTAAGAGACTAAAAGTTTCTGACTCTGGCCATCCACTTGATAGTTATTAGGCACATTTGCCTAAGAATCTCTTTTGTACCCTCCAGTCTTTATTCTAGTGGGCTAACACACGTGTATTATTTAGGTTCCATTTAACTATTATTTCTTTTAAATGCCCAAGAATGGCTTTGTGTTGGTTTTAACTGTTTTGCTAGATGTTTAAGATCAAGCTGGTCAAACTGACTTGTTCCTGTCTTGTTAAGAGTCAGCTCAGTTCCCACAGGGGTCACTCGTGGGGAACGTGAGAGCAGCTTCTCAGCTCCTTTAGTGCCCTTTGCTAGGAGGGTTCTCCTTGATGAGGTGGCTTCCCCTGGAAGCATCTGAGTGTCTCCCTTTTCCAATCACCCTCCTTGGCAGCAGGGGCACTGATTGGCTTCTCATCCTCCGGTGGTCTCAGCAATCTCCCTGATAGGGAGGTTGTGTGACCCAGAGTTGCAAAGCTCCTTAGAGAAGTCCTCCTGTTTCCTGGATTCAGTCTGCCGTTGAGAGCAAGAGCCAAATACTGGTTTTTCTTGGCCTCTGTATTTCATTTCAATCTCTAAGTTGATGTTAACCATCCAGGAAGCCAGTCTCACCAGTCATAAAGAAAGAGTGCTGGGCTTTGACTTCAATGTCTCTAACTTTACAGTTATTTACCCTTTTCTTTAAGTGGCGTCTGTCTTAGTACTGGAAGTTTCCATTATATACTATCTGTTCTGTAGCTGATGATGTATTATCACAAGTTACCTAGGTTGTGTATTCTTGAAGTAGTACCTCTGTAAACTAACAGGTAACAGTTCTACAAAATGAAATTAACAAGCGTGAAAGTACGTTCAGCTTGTGTAATAGCTACCTTGAATTTGGGGTGAGCATTTTGGCTCTATATTATATCCCCTATTTGACATCACAGTAATTCCACAAGAAGAACCAATCCTTTGTCTATAACTTTAAATTAGCTGAAGTCTGGCTTATTTTGGAGCCATTCTAACATGCAGTAAGGTGGGAGACAGAGCCTTATCTGAAGTCAGGCATGGCGCCCTCACAAATGTAAAGTGTTCTAAGTCTGATGGTGATCTTTGACTTCCGTAAATATCATTTTAAGATTACATATAGTTTCCTGAGTCTATATGAGCATTAGTCAACACAATTTAACATTATATTCAAAACACAAATCAAAGAAAGACTGAGAGAGCCCTTAACTTTCCTTTTGTGTGGCAAAATGGCAAAATGTTTTTTGTTTCATGATATTAACCTTTAGACAAATCAGACTCTCACTCACCTTTAGAAATATATTTTGTTTAAAACTTTTTATCTCAGTGTAAAAAGTAACAAATTTTACATATAGCCTACTGATAACAGATCCTGTAATACTGCATTAAATGATAGAAACTAATCCCCAACTTATACTCTTTATAAGTTTAAAATTACCATTACAGACGAGTTTAATTTGGAGAATAACAGCTTGATAAATTTCTGCTTTAAAGACTTGTATACTTGGTAGAAATGAACACATTTAATATACAAATAATGACCATTCCAATTACCTTATGTTTTTATATTAACCAAATTTAGTTTTTGAAGAAAACTTTAGACTCTGTAACATAATACAATGCTCTAACAGTTGTTGTTTAACCATGATTGTATAACTCCAATTTTTAAAATTCATTTTTATTGTAAACAAATGGGATACATCTTGTTTCTCTGTTTGTACATGGGGTAACAGCATACCATTTTTGTAATCATACATTTACCTAGGGTAATAGTTTCTGATTCATTCTGTTATTATTTCCCTTCCCCCCACCATTCCCACCCCTCTTTTCCCTCTGCACAGTACCTCCTTCCTCCGTTCTTGTCCCCCTCCCACCCCCCATTATGTGTCATCATCCACTTATCAGTGAGATCATTCATCCTTTAATTTTTTGAGATTTGCTTATCTCACTTAGCATGATATTCTCCAATTTCATCCATTTGCCTGCAAATGCCATAATTTTATTATTCTTTGTAGCTGAGTAATATTCCATTGTATATATATATACCACAGTTTCTTTATTCATTCATCTATTGAAGGGCAACTAGGTTGGTTCCACAATCTGGCTATTGTGAATTGAGCAGCTATGAACATTGATGTGGCTGTATCTCTGTAGTATGCTGATTTTAAGTCCTTTGGGTATAGGCCAAGGAGTGGGATAGCTGGGTCAAATAGTGGTTCCATTCCAAGTTTTCTAAGGAATATCCACATTGCTTTCCAGAGTGGCTGCACTAATTCACAACCACTCCAGCCATGTACGAGTGTGCCTTTTTCCCAACATCCTCCCCAACACCTGTTGTTGCTTGTATTCTTGATAATTGCCATTCTAATTGGGGTGAGATGGAATCTTAGTGTAGTTTTGATTTACATTTCTCTTATTACTAAAGATGGTGAACATTTTTTCATATGTTTGTTGATTGCTTGTAGATCTTCTTCTGTGAAGCATCTGTTCACATCTTTAGCCCATTTGTTGATTGGGTTATTTGTATTCTTGGTGTTGAGTTTTCTGAGTTCTTTATATATTCTGGAAATCAGCACTCCATCTGAAGTATGTGTGGCAAAGATTTTCTCCCACTCTGTAGGCTCTCTCTTCGCATTGCTGATAGTTTCCTTTGCTGAGAAAAGCTATTTTGCTTGAATCTATCCCAGTTATTGATTCTTCCTTTTATTTCTTGTGCTATGGGAGTCCTGTTAAGGAAGTCTGATTTTATGCCAATACATTGAAGATTTGAGCCTACTTTTTCTACTATAAGCTGTAGGGTCTCTGGTCTGATTTCAAGGCCCTTGATCCATTTTGAGGTTAGTTTCGTGCACAGTGAGAGAAAGGGGTTTAATTTCATTCTGTTGCATATGGATTTCCAATTTTACTAGGACCATTTTTTGAAGAGGCTATCTTTTCTTCATTGCATGTTTTTGGCACCTTTGTCTAGTATGAGAAAATTGTATTTATTTGGGTTTGTGTCCATGTCCTCCATTCTGTACCATTGATCCACCTACTTTGGTGCCAATACCAAGCTGTTTTTGTTACTATTGCTTTGTAGTATAGTTGAAGTTCTGGTATTGCAATACCCCCTGTTTCATTCTTCCTGCTAAGGATTGCTTTAGCTATTCTGGGTTTCTTATTCTTCCAGATGAATTTCATGATTGCTTTCTCTAATTCTGTGAGGTATGTCATTGGGATTTTAATTGAAATTGCATTGAATCTGTATAGCACTTTTGGTAGTATGGCCATTTTGACAATATTAATTCTGCCTATCCAAGAACATGGGATATCTTTCCATCCTCTAAGGTCTTCCTCAAATTCTTTCTTCAATGTTTCATAGTTTTCATTGTAGAGATCTGTTACTCTTTTGTTAGATTGATTCCCAAGTATTTTATTTTTTTCAAAGCTATTGTGAATGGGGTAGTTTTCCTAACTTCTCTTTCTGAAGATTCATCACTTATGTATAAAAATGCTTTGGATTCATGAGCATTGATCTTATATCCTTCTACTGTACTGAATTTGCTTATGAGTTCTCAAAGTTTTCTGGTGGAACTTCCTGGTTCCTCTAAATATAGAATCATGTCATCAGCAAACAGGGATCATTTGAGTTCTTCTTTTCCTATTCATATCCCTTTAATTTCTTTGGTCTGTCTAATTGCTCTGGCTAGAGTTTCAAGGACAATGTTGAATAGAAGTGGTGAAAGAGGGCATCCCTGCCTTGTTCCAGTTTTCAGGGGGAATGCTTTTAGTTTTTCACCATTTAGAATGATATTGGCCATGGTCTTAGCATAGATGGCCTTTACAGTGTTAAGGAATGTTCACACTATCCCTATTTTTTCTAGTGTTTTGAGCATGAAGGGATGTTGTATTTTATCAAATGATTTTTCTGCATCTATTGAAATAATCATGTGATTTTTGACTTTAAGTCTGTTGATATGGTGAATTCCATTTATTGATTTCCAGATGTTGAACCAATCTTGCATCC
This sequence comes from Sciurus carolinensis, assembly GCF_902686445.1. Classification (NCBI taxonomy): domain Eukaryota; kingdom Metazoa; phylum Chordata; class Mammalia; order Rodentia; family Sciuridae; genus Sciurus; species Sciurus carolinensis. The sequence continues at coordinate 21,882 of NW_025920172.1, read as the reverse complement.
CTGGGATAAAACCCACTTGATCTTGGTGCACCATCTTTTTAATATATTTTTGTATGCGATTTGCTAAGATTTTGTTGAGAATTTTTTGCGTCGATGTTCATTAAGGATATTGGTCTGAAATTTTCTTTCCTTGATATGTCTCTGTCTGGTTTAGGTATCAGGGTGATATTGGCTTCATAGAATGAGTTTGGGGGGGTTCCCTCCTCTTCTGTTTCATGGAATACTTTGAGAAGTATTGGAATGAGCTCTTCTTTAAAGATTTTGTAGAACTCGGCTGAGAACCCATCTATGTCCCAGAGTTTTCTTTTTTGGTCGGCTTTTGTTAACTTCTTCTATTTCATTATTTGAAATTGAGCTATTTAAATAGATGCCCTTCTTGTTCAGATTATGTAATTCATATGTCTGTAGAAACCTGTTGATGTCTTCGAGATTTTCTGTTTTGTTAGAGTATACATTTTCAACATAGCTTCTAATTATGTTTTGTATTTCAATTGTGTCTGTTGTGATATTTCCTTGTTCATTCTGAAATTTAGTAATTTGGGTTTTCTCTCTCTTTCTCTTTGTTAGTGTGGCTAAGGGTTTATCAATTTTGTTTATTTTTTCAAAGAACCAACTATTTATTTTGTTAATTTTTCAATTGTTTCTTTTGTTTCAATTTCATTGATTTCAGCTCTGATTTTAACTATTTCCTGTCTTCTACTACTTTTGGTGTTGTTCTGTTCTTCTTTTTCTAGGGCTTGAGTCATAGTGTTAGGTCATTTATTTGTTGATATTTTCTTCTTTTATTGAATGCACTCCATGAAATAAACTCTTCGCTAAGTACTGCTTTCATTGTGTCCCAGAGATTTTGATATGATGTTTCTGTGTTCTCATTTACTGCTAACAATTTTTTAATATTCTTCCTGATGTCTTCTGTTATCCATTCATCATACAATAGCATATAATTTAATCTCAGGTGTTGGAGTAGTTTCTGTTTTTTATCCAGTCATTTATTTCTAATTTCAATCCATTATGATCTGAAAGAGTACAAGGTAGTATCTCTGTCTTCTTGTATTTGCTAACAGTATCTTTGTGGCATAAAATATAGTCTATTTTAGAGAAGGATCCATGTGCTGCTGAGAAGAAAGTGTATTCACTCTTTGTTGGATGGTATATTCTATATATGTCTGTTAAGTCTAAATTATTGATTGTGTTATTGAGATATATGGTTCTGAAACTGCCATTCACCGGTGATGAGTTCTGCTCCTTCTAATGTTGAAGATTGAACACTAGAGAAGCACACCAAGGCAAGCATATTAAGCAGGTTTTATTTAAAGGTAATAATACAGACTTCTCCTGGCAGGAAGAAGGGGGTCATGGCTGATGTTCTAAAGTCCCTAGAAGTGAGTGCACCCTACATCTTTTATAGGTTAAATTCTCTTTTGTTCTCCAGTTCTCTCCCGCTTATCTCTCCTTCCTGCCTACATGACTAGGCGTGGTTTTGTGTTAAGTGAGAAGCCATGGGCAGGGGGAGGGCCAAGGTGATTCAGCCAGGAAAGGGCCCAGGGGACATTAATTAGCAGCTCCATGCTTGCAGTCCTTGATAAGGGCAGGTAAATTTGGTGATCAATGGGCTCTGGAAATCCTTGACATTCCATTCTTCCAGGGGCAGTCTCCAACTTCCAGAGGCAGATGGCTTCATGGATTTATTTCTTTGATTTGACCCGAAACCCTATTTCTACACTAACTATCTGTCCTTAATTCTGGCTTCACTTTCTTAGTTCAATTATTGTTTGAAGTATGTGTCCAGTGGTGAGAGAGGTGTATTAAAATCACCTAGTATTATTGTGTTGTGGTCTATTTGATTTCTGGAATTGAGAAGGATTTGTTTGACATACATGGAAGAGCCACTGTTTGGGGCATAGATGTTTATGATTGTTATATCTTGCTGATTTATGCTTCCCTTAAGCAGTATGAAATGTCCTTCTTTATCCCTTCTGACTAACTTTGGCTTGAAGTCCACATTATCTGATATGAGTTTGGATACTCTGACTTTTTTGCTGTGTCCATGTGCATGGTATGTTTTTTCCCATCCTTTCACCTTTAGTCTGTGGGTATCTCTTCCTATGAGATGAGTCTCTTGCAGGCAACATATTGTTGGATCTTTCTTTTAATCCAATCTGCCAGTCTATGTCTTTTGATTGATGAATTCAGGTCATTAACATTCAGGGTTATTATTGAGATATGATTTGTATTCCTGAATATTTGGCTCATTTTTCTTTCTTTTTTTTTTGACACAACTTGTTTTCTCCTTTATTTGGCTATTCCTTTAGGATAGTTCCTTCGTTTGATAATTTACATCATTGTTTTTCATCTCTTCCTCATGGAATATTTTGCTGAGAATGTTCTGTAGTGCTGGCTTTCTTTTTGTAAATTCTTTTAGCTTTTGTTTATCATGGAAGGAATTAATTTTGCCATCAAATTTGATGGTAAGTTTTCCTGAGTATAAGATTCTTGGTTGGCATCTGTTTTCTTTCAGGGCTGAAAAATGTTGTGCCAGGCCCTTCTAGCTTTTAGGGTCTGGATTGAAAAATCTGCTGATATCCTTATTGGTTCCCCCTGAATGTAATTTGATTCTTTTCTCTCAGAACCTTTAAAATTCTGTCTTTATTTTGTATGTTAGGTATTTTCCTAATAGTGTGCCTTTGTGTGGGTCTATTGTAATTTTGTGTATTTGGAATCCCATAAGCATCTTGTACTTGATTTTCCATTTCATTTTTCAGATTTGGGAAATTTTTCTGATATTATTTAATTGAATAGATTGTTCATTCCTTTGGTTTGTTTCTCTGTGCCTTCCTCTATCCCAATAATTCTTAAATTTTGCCTTTTCATGATATCCCAAAATTCTTATAGATTCTGTTCATGATTTCTTTCCATCGTCTTTGGTGAACTTTGTTTTCAAGATTAAATATTTTTTCTTCAATATCTGAGGTTCTGTCTTCCAGGTGTTCTCTCCTCTTGGTTATGCTTTCTATGGAGTTTTTAATTTGGTTTATTGTTTCCTTCATTTCAAGGATATCTGTTTTTTTTCCAATATCTATCTCTCTTTATTGAAATGATCTTTTGCTTCCTGTATTTGCTCTTTTAACTGTTGATTGGTGTGATCATTCAATGCCTGCATTTGCTCTTTCATCTCATCATTCAATGCCTGCATTTGCTCTTTTATCTCCTCTTTTTCTTCTCTGATTGTTTTAATTATGTACATTTTGAACTCCCTTTCTGACATTTCTTCTGCTGTGCTGTCATTGGGTTTTATTGCTATAGTATCTAGGTTTGTTTGGGACATTTTCTTCCCTTGTTTTGTCATATTGCTCAAGTATCTACCCTTGTAGTAGTGGAACTCTGGGATATTGCAGATTTCTTCTATTGACTAATATTGTCTCTGCAGATTTCCAATAACTCAGCTCTTATCCTTCAGCAATCTGATGTCTTGGAGGAACTTGATCATGTGGTGCTCCACTAGTAAGCTGCCCCTCTATTGGTGTTGGCCTTCAGGTGGGGTATATTCCCTGTCAGTGGGCAGAGGTGCCTCCACATATTGAGTAATGGTCAGTCAAAGGGGGACTAGACTGCAGACTGGGACACGTCTGATCTGGGCCTGTGTCTCTGGTTCTACTGCCCTTGTGAGAAAGTCTTGCCCAGCGGGGATGACTTACCCAGTGAGAAAATTTTGATGGGCAGTTCTCCTCCGAGAAGTTCCCTTCCGTCCAGAACTACCACCTGAACTGGGAAGCCCTTCTCTGCAATGCTCCTGGTTGACTGGGTACTTGGCTCCAGCAGGGGAGTCTCACTGGGCTGCTCTACTCCACAAAATTCCCTGCATTTCGGGACTACTGACCCATCTGGGGAGCCTGACCAGTGGGAGAGACTCACCTGGTGGCTCTGAGCTGGTCCCCAGTCTCTCAATACCTCCTCCTCTTGACTCCAGGGTCTTGTCAAAGGTCCTCTAGCCTCCTGTAGGTGTCTCAGGAAGGGAGCTGCTCTTCCAATGATGATGGCCATGCCCTCAGGAATAATTCAAAATGGTGCACCAGCCTATGAAGAATCCTCTGGCTATCTCTGCAATGCAGGCGGCCCTGCTCTTCTGCAGGCTTGTTCTGCAATGGCGACAGACCTCAGCATGGTGGTTGGGAGGGATGGCTTCCCGCTGCCTAGCTCTGCAAGGCAGGTGGGTTGGGTGCCTTCCTGCTGTCACCATGATGCAGGCGTCCTGACTCACCCACCAGATTGCTCTACGACTGCGACCGAACAGTGATGGCGCTGTCCTCTGTGCAGGGGTCTAAACCCCAGTTTTTAGAGTAATTGTTCTAAAGAAGAAAACCTAATAGACATGATGTTAAGAGTGAATTAGTGTTTCTAAGAAATCCTTGTCACTTTAACATATAGATGAAACTTTGCTTTATATCAGTACATTAGTATTTGACCTTAGGAAAAGCCTCAAATAGCTTTAACTGATTGTCTCACATACATATAACCAACTGAGTTGCACACAAACTTGTTGAAATTTCCCCTTTACTACACACAGACTGTCTTAGCACTTACTTAGACCCTCATGTTTACCACATAAGCATTCGCTTACCAAGGAACATTTTTTTCACTAAATATATTTCCGTATTTAGAGCCCTTAATTTTTTTCCCTATCGGTTAACCCCTTGTTTGCATCCTAAAACAACTCTTATGAAATTTGTGTATTTAGCGAAATCACTCCATTTTAACAAGATTAAATACTTTTTTGTTTATAGTACTCTAATTGAATCACAGTTGAAACTTTTGAAGCCCTTTGTATATGGAATTGTACGTGTTAGAACTTAACTCTTAGTTACCTTGTTTTTATTGATAACACAAAGCAATTTTAACCCTTTTTTATTCACCAATTTATGAAAACACCAATATTGTTTAGGTATGTTACCACTGTAATTTCAGGATTTAAGAGTACTTGATGTTATTTTATTAGCATTTTAAATTTGCAAATTAATCAGATGTCTCTAACAATCACATTTGAATAATCTCATATATGATAAGTGTAATTTATTTAATTTATTGTGAAACCAATGTATCAGACAAGAGTATTGAAAAGTATTTGCTGACTCTCTCCTGTTGATGAAAAGTCCTAGAAACGATTGATATTAGACATTTATAAACATCAACATTTAATTAGTCTGACCACCTAGAGTCTTGTGAGTTAATTTTAAAGATATCATACTTTTATTAGGTTACTCAATTTAAAGTGAACTTTTTAAAATCTCGTGAATTAAAAGTATTTGGATTCATATCTTAAATTTTAATTTTATGCGTGTTTAATTTAAATATCATGTACATGATATTTAGTTGCACATAGACAGATAACATGACGTCAGACAACACGATATACACATAACACAAACGCAAAGGCCTTGTAACATTCATCTCCATTGCAGTGTAACAGATATTCAAATGTAACTCTAGAGTTGGTTAAATAAGATATAACTGATCAACAAGTCATTAACCTAGGAATGTTGGATCAGAAATGTGAGCTCAAAAAATATAGCATTTAAGAAAAACAAAACAAGAATCCTAGAAGAAAAAAGGATAATGACCATTGATTTTAGCATGAGAGAGTGAGAAAGAGTTAGGCAAAGAGCAGGGGTGAGAGGAAGGGAGAGGAGAGAGACAGTGAGTCAGTTCTGAGTTGCAGCCCGGGAGGAGTTTAAAAGGAACACTGTTTTTCCCTTCAGTCTCAGGTTGGTCCCCGCTGAGCCTGCTGCAGTCTACATTCCAATGCAGGCTTCAGCAAGGCCAGGCGGGGAAATTACCTAGGCCTTTCAACCCTTTTTTCCTGGCTGGTAATCAGGTCAGGTTTGGATGCAGAAAACCATGGATCATCATCTCCCACTACTTTTGAGGAATGGGCTGCTATATCACACTCCTTACTGCCACATGCCACGGGCTGGTTAGGGCTGTTTCTTCCACTCCAGCCTCCTCCCATGGGGTCTTTCCTTTTCCAGTAGGTGGGGCTGTTGGTTCACTCTTTTGATTGGGATCGGGTGGGGGGCATGAGGAGTGCCACCAGACAGGTTTCTCTGCTGGAGTGATTGCTTAGGAATGTCCTGTTCTCCAGTTACTTGTGGAGAACAAAGAGATGTAGCTGGACAGGGGCTATATTTTTCTATCTGTGCTGCATTTTCTTCGCCATTTTCCCTCGGGTGGTGGGGGGAACTACAGGTTTTGTTTCACTTTCTTCTATAGTCAGAGAGAGTTAACTGTTGGGTCTACATTTTCTGTTGGAGCTCCCTTTAAACAGGCATAAATCATTGTTATCAAGGGATAAAATGGTTCTGGTGGGACTAAACCTTCTTACCATGGGATTCGGGACATCCAGCCCAGTAAACTTGCCCCTGAAACGCTTATTAAATCATCTCAAATCCCGTCAACTATTTCCTGAATCAGAGCTAAATTGTCCTTTAGATAGTAAACAAAATGATCTATTTATGACACCCTAAATTCTAGCTTTGTACTAGGTATAATTATATGCCTAATTTTACTAGTTATAATTAAGTATATATGTGGGCAACCTGGTGAATGGAAAGGAACTTTTCCCCTTCATGTTTTTTCTTTCTTTCAGGCTAAACCTAATCTCTGCTCTCCCCAAAATCCTGAACCTGTTCTCTTGGCTTCTCCCCCACCTTTTAACCCTTCTTTCCCTTCTGAGTTCGATCCAGCCAATGAGTCATCTCCTTACAGGCCTCCTACTGCAGAAGCCCTTGTCCATTCTTCTTCTTTGCCTCATTCTGTTTCTCCTTCTGCTCCTCCATTCAGCCCACTATGTCCCCCCACCACGCAGTCCCATGCACATATCTTAGCCCCTTTACGGGAGGTGACTGGTACGGAGGGAGTAATCAGAGTCCATGTCCCCTTTTCACTGTCTGATCTGATTCAAATAGAGAAGTGGCTAGGTTCCTTCACCTCCAACCCTGCAACCTTCATTAAGGAATCTCAGTACCTTACCCAGTCTTATAACCTTACCTGGCATGACATTTACATAATCATGTCCAACACCCTAACCCCTGAGGAACGCAGGAGGGTCTGGGAACAGGGGCACAATTATGCAGATGACATTCATCAATCGACCCCAACCCATCCCATTGGGACTGAAGAGGTACCAAATAGAGAGCCCCTATGGGACTATAATACTGAGGCTGGGTGTCTACAGCAAGATAGGTTTCAAACCTGCATACTCGCAGGTCTACGAAAAGCTACTATTAAACCCATTAACTATGATAAACTTCAGGAAGTAATACAGGATAAAGATGAAAACCCGTCAGCATTTCTAAGCCGCCTTACAGAGGCCATGCTTAAGTATACCAACCAGGATCCCGAAACCCCAGAGGGATGGCAGCTACTTATGATTTATTATTTTCCCCAAAGTTACCCTGACAAAAAGATGAAATTGAGGCAGTTGGATAGGGGGCCCCTTACCCCACAGCCAGAGTTTCTAGCAGTGGCATTCAAGGTTTATAACAGAAGGGAAGGAAAAAAACAAAAATTAAAATACCAAATGCTGGCCAAAGTCTTTCAGCCAGCTAGACCTGCCCAACTGTCCAACGCTAGGGTGCCCAAGCTCCCAGAAGACCTTCAAGCTCATGCCTCAAATGCAGGCAAGAGGGCCACTGAGCATGAGCCTGCCCCAACTCCCAGCAGCCCAAGTCCTTGTCGAAAATGCCACCAACCGGGACACTGGGCAATGGATTGCCCTGGTGCTCAGAGAAGTGCCAGGTCATCCTTGGCCCCTCCCTCTGGTGACTTGCTGGGATTGGCAATGATGAATGAAGGGGCCCGGGACTTCTGCACCCGATGACCATCATGACTCAGGAGCCCCGGGTGACCCTTATGGTGGCAGGCAGGCAGATCCCTTTCCTGTAGACACTGGAGCCACCTTCTCAGTGCTGCGGGAGTTTTGGGGACCCACTTCCCCTGCCAAATCCTCTATTGTCAGGGTAGAGGGAAAACCATATAATCCCCTACAAACCCTTCCAATAAGCTGCCATATAGGACAAATTGGCTTTACTCATTCCTTTTTAATAATTCCTTCATGTCCCATTCCCCTTCTGGGAAGGGACATCCTAACCAAATTGGGTACCTCTATTTCCTTCTCACCCACCATGCGCCTTAGCCAAGACTCCTCTGCTATTCCTTTCCTTATGACTCTACAGGAATATACAGCTCAAACAGAGTCCTCATATACCCTTCCTCCCTCCCTCGTTGACCCCAAGGTCTGGGACACTCACCCTTCTTTCCTTCCTTCCTTCCTTCCTGTAAGGTATAAAGCCACCTTTCTCTCCCGCTACAGGAATTCCCGTCCTCCTAACCACCTGTCAATCTGCATTATGCCCGCCTCTCCTGTTACAGGAATTTCTGGCTTACGTTGCCGTAATCTTCCTGCCTCCCACATTACGTTCTAATATGCCATTGGTCCATCAGTCAGTCTGTAATAATTCTCCTCCGTGATTGGTTCCTCCCAGCCCGCGAAATTCTGATATCTGAGGAGAAACCCTGCTCCATCTTCTTCATTTCCTTCTTCCCTTTTCCCCGAGCGGACACGAAAATAAAGTTCCTCGTGTGAGACCTGTGTCTGTGGAGCATTTTTCTGGGAGTTATCCATGAACCAAAACTGCCCCTAACATCTGGCTAACAACTTCTGCCTTCCCAAGGGGGCCATGTCTGGGATTGGGGTGGGGATCCAAGGCCTTCCACCACCATCAGGGCCCAAATTGACAGGGTATGTTGCAAATGGATTCTCAGGAGAAAAGTTAGACCCTCCTAAAGCTCCACACTTCCTGGAGGAATCTCTGGAGCAAGAGAGAGAGGGCAATTCATTCCAATGGTATAGAGGGAGAGGAGCAGATGGTGGGAGGCCTTTGTTATTACCGGTGTCTGTGCCTCCTCTTTAGAAGTTAGAAAGCTGGAAGTGGAGGCCTCAAGGGTCATTTTCTTGTTTTTGGTTTCACTTTAAGCCCACACTGCACTGCCAGCAAAGTGCCTTTAAAGTGAGCTGTGGAGCTCTCTGCATAAGGGGGAGAATGGAGTAAACAAATCTCTCAAGAGCAAAGAGGAGGACTGTGAAGTTACCTGCAGGGAGTGTCCCTAATCCTAAGATAGGGGACCTGTGGGAGGACACAGGAGCCTCTCTTCCCTCATGCAGAGAAGTGCTGAGGATCCGATATGTCTCAGGCTTAGTGGGGAACTCCTGTGAGTCATTGCATCACGGCCATATGTCTGCACAGTGTCTACAGCAAAAATCTCCACAGAGGGGATGTGGTTCTGAATTCGGGGGAATCAAACCCTTATGTGAATTTTTTGTGAAGTGAATTTCACTGAAAGTGAAAGTAGAGCTGCTGGGGTTGGGCACATAACAGGAGCCAGAGGTGGTGTGGGCCTTTCCTAGGAGATTAGGACAGTCAGGATGAACAGGGAAGAAAAGGGGGTGAGGGGTCCTCTGCTCGCCCTAACAGGACCCTCAGCACACCAAACACGAAGGGGCTCTTAGTAAATCAGGGGGGACTCACCAATCCCGAGGTGCGTGAGTAGAGGAGGCACGTGGGTGTAAAATGTAGTGGTGCCAGGCTAGCTCAGGTGCAGGTAAGGCTGTGGAGTCAAGACCCCCAGACTCGGGAGTTGGGTGGGAGCAGGCTTGTGGCCAGCAGCCTGCAAACTCGTTTATTGTGGGAAGAGTTATATATTTTATAAGTTTCTTGCCCAACCACAATGTGCCACGGGGGATCAGAACACCAGGCTCCTATACAGGTTCTCTTGGTAACGCTAGGTCAACGTGGGCAGTTGTTTACTTTCCTAGGTAGAAGCAGAACGCTCCTCCCTGCAAGTGTACACACTTGAGAAGTTCACTGCGGCCAGCCAAGAACTAGGATTTCTCCCAACATATATGGGTGGAAACCAAATGTAGGATGGCTGTGTTTGTTGGAGGCAGGTCACTGGGGCGTGCTTTTGAGTTTTATTATGTTTCTGGTGAGCAGAGCCCTCTCTTTCTACCCCCCACCCTTCAGCGATCAGTGTAGCTGAGCCATGTTCTTCCACCACACTCCTCTGTCATGATCGGCCACCTCACCTATGGACTAGAGCTATGGTGTTCACCTCCTGTGGACTGAGACCTCTGAAATTGTAAGCAGAAATAACTGTGTCCTCTTCACATGGTCCATGGCATATATACCAGTCACAGCAATGAAAACAGTTAACTAAGACCCTCTCCAATGCCATTTAAAGAGCAATTTATATAGTAATCAGGCTGCCTTCCTACAGGACATGGTAGAAGGAGAAGCAGTAGAATGAGTCAGAGTGACACATGAACACGCTCCATTGTGTGAGGACCTGACAGGAGGGAGGCTGCTGTGGGACAGGGAGGGAGGAGCAGACCCAACCTGCAGAGCCAGGTGACCTGTTACACTCCAGGGGCCTTCCTGCCATGAGGTATAGCATGACAAAGAACAGGAGAAACAACATTATTTGTGAATAAAAACATATAAATCTGTAAAATAATAGGTGTAAAGCTAATGTTTAAAGTGAGATTTTGACTATTATAAAATATATGAGAAAAACTATAACAAGGCAATTAAAGGAAACCCAGGTTCCCTGATGTACAAATATTTAAGTACTACCGTGTTTTAATTCTCAAGTAGAGCTATGGTTTTAGAGCACTTCCTATCATAACCCCAGTGGAATTTTTTTTACAGAACTAGAAATCAGTTTACAACATATTTGATGTGAAAAAAGACCCTGAATATTCAAAACATATTTTTAATTTATCATAGGTATCTAACATTGCATTCATTTTGATGTAATCATACAAGGCTGGATGATCATTTTCTTCCATTCTGTCCTCAGAACTTCCCATTCCCTCCTCTTCTTCCTCCTCCTGGTCCCTTCCTATACTCTGCTCATCTCTCTGTTGCAGGTTGGAGAAGGACTGTCCTCAAACTCCTGCATTTGTTCAGAAGTGTCAGACTTGGGAAGACAAGGTCATGAACTCTGGAACTTAAGTGATCCTAGTTTGATGGACAAGAAGGGTGGTGATTTAAGCAGGTGAGGTGTGATGAGGAGGGGAGTCACTGGGGGTGTCCTGGAGGGTTCCCTCTTCCCGGTAGGCCCCATAATTTTCCCAGAGCTTGGTGGCCACCATGAGGTGAGTACCTTCTTTCCATTGCTGCACTTCAACCAGGAGGCTCTGCCTCCCTCAGGTGCAGAAAATGGAGTGACCTTCTACAACCTGGAGCCAGAGCAAAACTGACATACACTACATTGGTCTTGCCAGGTGTTTACACACAGGGAAGGAAAGATGACTGCCACAGAAATTAGTACCAGGAGTGGGGTCCATCTATGACAAGCTTATCTATGAGATTCAAGTCTTTAGAACTGGTTTTAGGAAAGAAAGTGGGAAAGCCTGAGGATGCAGGATGGAGAAGCCTTCAAGGTGTAACAGGGCTCATGGGCTATTGTGTTAGGAGCTCAGAGGACCAGAAGGCTGATAGGAATGAAAACCGTGCTCATGAGGATTCCAAGGGAAATGAGGACTCCCTTGGGAGTTGTAATGGAGGCAATTCATGGTGTATTCCAGCAGATAGCATGACGACACGTTCCCATGCCTGAGGAGTCCTGGGAGGCTGAATCAAAGGTAAGGAACTAGTTAATCTGGTGGTGGAAGATTCAAGGCAGCACAGCTGCAGGAGGTGGCATAGGTACTGCTCTTTGTTATGAGCCAGGTCTATGGTGATCATAAGGAGCAGAATATAGAGCAGAAGGATTTGAAGACTTGGAGATGAGTCAGAATGTACATTTAAAGCAGGGGTTAAGAAAGTTGGAGTTTTGGAAGAGATTACAGATAAAAGGGGATGCTACCTTCTGTACCCAGAAAACAGGACAGATACCTCAAGGACCTCTCAGGAATTTGCAAGGGCACACCCATTGCAGGGTCAGGAATGTAGAAGGGAGATCCCATGAGAAGAGATAGTGGGGCCTCTGCTCACATCAGGGAACTAGGATGTGGCTTCTCCATTCTCCATCCTGGACACTAAGAGACCAGAGCAGCCATGACCCCAGTATGCTCAGTTCCTGCCTGAGCTTCCAGCATACCTTGGTATCATGCACCGAGAGCTGGTTCTTTCAGAATGCAGGATGCTGGAGTGAGTTGTTCATGGAGGACTTCACTGGTCCTTCAAAGAAGTTCTGGGAGGCCAGCAATGAGTACAATGTGTGGAATCCCTGTGCTAAGTCTGAGGAAGTTGATGCTTGGACCTGTGAATGTGAGCCTGAAACTGGAATGGAGACCCCAGAAACTCAGAGATGGCAGTCATGTGCACTGTCTCACAAGGGGACTGCTGGCTGTGGAGAGAGCCAGGATATGAGAGAGGCCATGAGGGCAGCAGCAGGCAGCACCACAGGGTCAGCAAGGCCAATCACTTAGGAGAACACCTCTCTCCTTCATGTGACACTGGGGCCAGAGCTGGAGCCAAAGGACTGGCTTGCCAAGGTGGAGTTTCTTTCCTCTCTTTTCTCCATCCCTTCTCTCTAGGCCCTAGACCTGTTTACTTGATGCCCAAGTGTGGATATATGACCTGCTTCTGCGTTTTACAGGAGCTACCAGCCAAGTGTTTGCTTTTAGTGAGGTGAGACTTTGAAGTTGGCCTTTTGGAAATGCAGGGAATGGTCACTCCATGACGACTCTGAGAGAAGAACCACATTCACTGTGAGATGGACATGAGCTTTGGGTTCCAAGTTGGAAGGTTATGGTGTGGATATGAGGTGACCGCCCACAACCTCTGTCTTATTGCTGGTAGTGAAAGATCAGAATGTGAGCTGCAAACACATCAGTCCATCCTAGTCAGAATGGACTCCCTGGGTGGCACCTGTACGTGGGTAAGGAGTGCCCGGGGAGGCTGTCACTGTCCCCCAGCCCCCTCTTGGCTTTCTCTCTTATTCCTGCCCACCAAGACCTACACCTATTGCCTCCACCTGCATTTCACCTTGGGGATTTGCCTCACCTGAGACCTAGCATTATAAAGTTGGATGGACATGTACTGACCCTCTGAAACTATCAGTCAGGATGAAATTTCTTATTCTAGGTGGTTCTTCAAGTAGTTTGGTCAGAGGGATGTGTTCATTAAGTTCACTGAACTTGTTGTATTGATGACATCTCAACTAAGCAGTTAAATAGATAAATAGATGGTTGTTAAAATAATGACAGGTGAATGACAGATTACAAACAGAGAGACCTGTGTTTGATTATACACACGCAGACACAAACATATGGAGAGAAGAGAAAGGCAGGTAAGAAATGACAGTGATAGAAGATAGAAAGATAGTAGACAGGTGGTGGATAGACTGAAATTGTTGCAGGCCATCAGCCAGAGGTCAGCAGCCTTGGTTGAGGCTCTGGTGTCTGGAGGACCCACAGGTGGAGGACTGCTTGCTTCATAATTGTGGACTTGTGTGGACCTGCCACAATGCCTTGGCATCCCAAGAATGGCTGCTGCCACTTTTTCCCCATGCGTTGAACACCTAGATCCCCAAGTCTCCTGCTCACAGAATGGCTGGGTATAGTCACAGGCCAGGCCTGGCTCAACCTCATCTTCAAGGACCTGAGGATAGAGTTGGGCTCCAGCTCCCACGAGTGTGTGACTTGCCCTGTTCCTGTTCCTGCCTCTGCTGTGGGCCCCCTGCTTCTTCCTAGGTCCATGCTCAGGTCCCATGCTAGGTCCCACTCCAGGGGACACGTGTGAGGAGTGAGCAGTGTCCTCTGTGCACAGAGACCAGCTGTGCTGTGGGTTTCCAGGTTAGTAGGAGAGTCACAGCAAATTCACTTTGTGGAATGAGGTGAGATGAGGCTTAAGGTGGGCACCAGAGGCTCTGAGCCTCATCGGAACTGGCATTTGGGTCATGGTTGTGAGATGCGAGAAGCTTTGAGCTCCCTACCACCCAGGAGCCAGGAGAAGTCCCACTGCCCTGCAGACACCCAGGCTGACTCCAGACACTGTCATGAACCTTGGTAGGAGCAGAGCAGCAGGAGGTCCCTGTGGACCCACTTCCACAAGCAGGATGCTACCTGCCCAGGGAAACCTCAGGCAATGACTGACCAGGGTGTGGAGAGCTCATCAGGGAGAGAGCAGGTGGAGATGTGGCCAGGGGAGGAGGCAGGTGGTCAGTGACCAGGAGAACCATGTTGTCAATGGAGGACCCTACGATGACAGCTAAGGACACTGTGTGGGAGGCTGAGCAGCAGACACAGGTTTCCATTTCAGGTGTGTGTGTGTGTGTGTTGTGTGTGTGTGTGTGTGAGATTTCTGGGAAGTCATAGTATGTGTGTGTGTGTGAGGTGTGTTTGAGGTATCTGGGAGGTCCGCGTGTGTGTGTGTGTTGTGTGTCTGTGTGGTCTCTGGGAAGTCCTAATGTGTGTGTACTTGTGTGTGTGTGTTTGAAGTTCCTGGAGGTGATAATGCATTTGTGTGTGTATGTGAGCTTCCTGGGAGGTGCTAACTCATGTGCGTGAATGTGTGGGTGTGCCTTTGTTCCTGTGACGTCAAGACGTGTGTATGTGTGTCTGAGGTTTCTGGGGTTCCTAAAGTATATGTGTGTTTGTGTGGTGTGTGCATGTGAGTGAGTTTCCTAGGAAGTTGTAACATATGTGTTTTTGTGTGTTTTGTGTGTTTGAAGTGCCTGGGAGGTGCTAATATGTATGTGTGTGGGGGGTTTGTGAGTGTGTGTGTGTGAGAGAGAGAGAGAGAGAGACAGAGATAGACATCTCTTTGTGGTTCTACTCTGGGTGTGTATGTGTGTGTTTTTCTCAGGTTTTTGGGAGGTCCTAATGTATTTGCACACACGTGTGTGTGTGTGTGTGTGTGTGTATGTCTGAGGTTCCTGGGAGGTTCTAATGCATACGTGCGTGTGTGTGTGTGTGTTTTTGTGTTTATCTGAGTTTCCTGGGAGGTCCTAAATTGTGTGTGTGTGTGTTTGGTGAGTGTGCATGTGAGGTCTTTGGGAGGTCCTAATGTGTGTGTGTGTGTGTGTGTGTGTGTGTGTGTGTGTGTGTTTGTGTGAGGTCTCTGGAATGTCCTAATATGTGTGTGTGTGTGTGTGTGTCTGTGTGTGTGTGTATCTGAGGTCTCTGGGATCCTAGGATCAACTCTGGAAGATGAGGCTACACAATGGTGAGAGCTTACACCTGCCTGCCCTGGGGAGGTGTGAGTCCCGGTCAGTGTGTAAAGAGCCCCTGGCAGGATCATGGGTGTGATGGGTCGCGGTGCCTGAGAGCCTGCTGAGCTCTCCCCATGTGCATCCTCTTCAGCTGCTCAGAGACTGGCTGGCTGGAGCAGGAGGCAACCTGCAGCTCAGGGACAGCAATGTGACACATAGGAGAATCTGCCTTCCAGGGGTCTCACCCATCCAGATACACAACACACAAAACACCCAGACACATACACACATAAAACAAAAACATCCATGTGCACATGGACACATGGATTCACACAGCTACTGTGCAGCCAGGACTGAGATCTGTGGAGAAGGACATGTCTGACCTCATAAGACAACATCAGGGAATGAACTGAGGCAGATAAGAGCCCTCGATACCCCATGTTGGAATCAATGGACACCCAGATCAGGTGGAGAGAAACCACTCACTCATCTCCAGGACTGCTCTGAAGGTGGCACCTGAGTTCCCTGTGTGCTGAGCACTCCCTGCTGGCTCTAGGGATCCTGTAGGGAGGTTTGTGTCTGGGCTCACACTGAGGTCCCCTCACTGTGTCTCTGGCACAGTAATAGGTGGCCGAATCTTGGGTGGTCAGGGAGCTGAGCTGCAGGGAGTACTGTTCTTAGACGTGTTTCTGGAGATGGACGCTTGGCTCTTGAGGGATGGGCTGTAGTTAATGCTATCATCGTACCATATGCACCCTATCCACTCTAGTCCCTTCCCTGGGGGGCTGATGGATCCATTGCTATTAGTAACCACTACTTGTGATGGAGTAACCAGACACAGCACAGGTGAGGAACAGGGTCTGTGAGGGCTTCACCAAACCAGGTCCCGACTCCTGCAGCTACATCTGACACCTGGGGACAAGGACAGAGAGACCCTGTCAGTAAACTGCAGTCACAACCTCTCCATGGACCCAGTTCTGACATTGGGTACACTCACCTTGGGGAGCTGTGTCTAGGCACAGGAGAAGACCCAGCAGCCTCATCTTCTAGACCACACTTCCGTTTCCAGAGAGCTCAGCCCTTTGTGAGCAGAGTGCTGTGAGCTCCCACAGCCCAGAGAGCATTTGAACCCAGAGTAGGAGGAGGAATTTGCATGAGGCTGAGGCCAGGATGCCTTCTGAGATGTGTCCCTCTCTTGAACTGAAGTGGAGATTTACCTGTGACAGGACAGCAGTTGGATTAGGGGGTGCTGGAAGGCTGTCAGAAGACAGCACTGACTTACTCAGTCTTTGTTCTTAGAGACAATGCTAAGGACCATGTCTAGAGACAATGCTAAGGACCATGCCTGGAGACAATGCTAAAGAACATGCCTGGAGACAATGCTAAGGACCATGCCTGGAGACAATGCTAAGGACTAAGACTAGAGAAAATGCTAAGGACCATGCATGGAGAAAATGCTAAGGACTATGCCTGGAGACACTGCTAAGGACCATGCCTGGAGACAATGCTAAGGACCATGCCTAGAGACAATGCTAAAGACCATGCCTAGAGACAATGCTAAAGACCATGCCTGGAGACACTGCTAAGGACTATGCATGGAGACAATGCTAAGGACCAATACTAGAGACAATGCTAAGGACCATGCATGGAGAAAATGCTAAGGACCATGCCTGGAGACAATGCAAAGGACCAATGCTGGAGACAATGCTAAGGACCATGCCTAGAGACAGTGCTAAAGACCATGCCTGGAGACAATGCTAAGGACCAAGACTAGAGACAATGCTAAGGACCATGCCTGGAGACAATGCTAAGGACCATGCCTGGAGACAATGCTAAGGACCATGCCTGGAGACAATGAGAATGATGACTTCAGGGCATGTCATGAGCTGCCAAGAACACACCAAGCTCAAACTCAAAGGAGTAAAGGTGAAAATTCTCTTGAGAAGAGACCAGTGGGGCAGCTTTCTTACAAAAGGGAGCCTAGGAAGTTTTTCAATGTGCTCAGCCACCCAGACCCTCAGAGGTTGCTGCAGCCAGGGCCACTGGAGGCTTGGTTACTGTTCGAGATAGCGGCAGAACTTGGTGTCGACCATGTGGTGCTGGTTCTGCAGGATTGCAGGGTGCTGGAGTTAGGGGGTCATGGAGGCTTCCACCAGGATTTCAAAGGAAGGTCTGGGAGGGCAGGCAAAGTGCACAGGGCAGAGTCCCTGTGGTCACACCCTGAGAAGTCAACGTGTGGGGATGTGAGCAGGAAGCTGAAGCTGTGTTGCAACCTCCTAAGATTAAAAAACACCAGTAACGTGGGACAGTGTCCTGAGAAAACAGCAAGAATTGAGCAGAAACAAGCCAAGAGGAAGGACACGTGAACTGCAAGACGCAAGGCCACAAGGGTGGAGCTACACATGACATTGGATTGTATATCAAGATACCATGCACCTCAAATACTGGAATCCAACTCTGGGAGGTGTTTGCCCATTTTGATTTTAGTCCTGCTTTGGTTCCATCCCGTCCTTCTATGCCCCTAGATTTGTAACTGGAAATGTTTACTCAGTACCTTTATGTGTTGGATATTTGTAAATTGATTTTAATGTTACAGGAACTCTCAAGGCGAGAATTCCTGAGCTACAGAGGAATCTGTGGACTTGAACTTTGAGCCATCTCAGCACTGCTGAGACCATGGGCACTCTGGAAAATGGACAAGGTATGGTTTCCTTGTGAGATGGTGGTGAGTTTTGAGAGTCAGGGGCAGAACTTTATGGTTTGGATGTGAGCTGTACCACAAATGCTCCCAAGTGAGACAATGCAGGACAGTTCAGAGGAGAAGTGATTGGGTTGTAAGAGTCTTGCCCCAATCAGTAAGTGAATCCCATGTGGGATGAACTGAAGTTGGATGTTGTGGCTGGAGGAAATTGGAATTAGGGCATGACTTTGGGGTGTCTGTTTTGAGTCTGGAGAGTGAAGACTGTGCTTCCTGATCACCCTGATGTGAGCTGCTTCCTTCCACCACCTCCTCTGCCATGATGTTCAGCCTCATCTCGAGCCTCAAGGAATGGAGCAGCCTTCTATGGAGTAAGACCTCTGAAATCATGAGGCCTCAAATAAACCTTTCCTCCTAAAAGATTTCTGGTCAGATCCTTCAGTCAGATCAGTGAAAAAATGTGACTAAACCCTCACAAGTGAAATCGTAGACACAAAGAGAAAAACAGCTGAGAGGAATCCCTGGGAACTAGAAGAGAGATCAGGAGGTAGAGAAGGGGATTGAGGGTGAGGTTGAGGGGCAGGAGACGGGAGGGAGGAGGAATTAAACTGACCAGGCTACCCTGTGTACCTGCAGGAGGTTCCGTAGTAAATGTCCCTTATGTTCTCTAAACAGCACTAAGTAAAATACACACACACACACACACACAAACACACACACACACAAATAGTCCACACCCCTGCCCCAAGATACACACATACACACACACACACACACAAAGATCTGTTGGACAAAAAAGAAAAAAGGGCAAAGAGGAAGAGTAAAGAGCAGGGAGAAGAAGTGGCAGGGATGGAAGAGGAGGAGGTCGTACTCCATGACTGTGCAGTTACGTCAATTGAAATGTTGTATCATCCATGATTATGAGGCACGAATGAAAAAGGATGTATAAAGTGAAAACCCAATTGTTCTCTTCAGAGTCGCTACAAATTAGTACAGAAACACGTCCACAGAGCTCCCCTGGGAAGCTGGTACATGGAGAGGCCCCAGATGCTGGAACCTGCCCTCAACCCCCTCTGCACCTGCTCCTGGGTGACCCTGAGCTCCCTGTGTGCTGAGCGCCCCCTGCTGGCCCTGGGCACCCTGCAGGGAGGTTTGTGTCTAGGCTTGAACTGAGGTCCCCTCACTGTGTCTCTAACACAGTAATAGGTGGCTGTGCCCTCGGCTCTCAGGCTGCTCATTTGCAGGTACAGCGTGTTCTTTGCGTCGTCTCTGGAGATGGTGAATCGGCCTTTTACAGATGCTTCATATTCAGTGGTGTAACTATCAGCTTTGTTTCTTATAAGACCAACCCACTCCAGCCCCTTCCCTGGAGCCTGGCGGACCCAGATCATGTAGTAGTCACTGAAGGTGAATCCAGAGGCTGCACAGGAGAGTCGCAGGGACCCCCCAGGCTGCACCAGGCCTCCCCCAGACTCCACCAGGTGCACCTCACACTGCACACCTGCAAACACAGAGGCAGCCTGGTCAGGACACTCACTCGTCCACTCTTTCTCTCACTCCTGTCCACTCACACACTCAGGATCTCCGTTCTCCATTAATCACCTTTGAAAACAGCCACAAGGAAAACCCAGCTGAGCACACAGTCCATGGTGAGCAGCCTGTGTTGAGTCCTGACCACTGAGTGGGATAAGCTGGAGTCCAGGGCTGGGCTCCTGTGCAGAGCTGCAGGGTCAGGGTGGCTGGTTTTTATGAGCAGAGGGAGGCCCTATTTGCATGTCCTCCTGCTCTATAGCAGCTCTGGGTGGAGGCCCAGGTAGAGCAGCACTGAGGGCAGGTGGGAGTGTCATGGGCAGCCACGTTTCCTTAAGGCTGCTGCTCTGTCACCTCAGCATGTCCTTGTGGTCCCAGAATAGTGAGACAATTAACATCCTTGCCAGGCCACCTGGATTCCCCTAGGGCTGGCAGAGTGACTTCCTGACCTGTCAGGGTCGTCTCTGCCATGACTACGTGGGGGAGGAAAGGGTTAACTGGAGGATGGTGGAGGATTTTTATTTCCCAAAACACTTACCTACTCAATGACCACACAAGAGACATACTTTATTTGTGAGAGAGGGCGTGTGACAGGTCCGGCCATACCAGCTCTGCCCTCTTCAGAACCACGGAGTCACCCAACTCTGCCTTACTCATAATATGCAGGTAAAAGGGGCAAGAGCAGCAGGAGCTTCTTCTGTGATGGACAAGATAGGGTTGAGTCAGGGGAGCCATGCACTTAGGGGAAATTCCAGAAGGAGACAGGAAAACACTCCCAGGCAGCACCACCTACTTCCCTGCAGTTCCTAGAAGCCAGGCCTCTGCGTCCCGTGGCTCAACCTAGTCAGATTCTGCTAAATAACGAGGCTCCCGACATTGGCGTGCTGAGTCCCCAGTGTGATCCCAGCCCCACTCCGGGCATCCAGCCCAGCTGCCCCTCTCTGTCTCCTGCCTTCCTGCCATGTGGTGGAGCAGCCTCAGGAAGCCCTGGGCAGGAGCAGCACCTTGAGGTCTGCATCCTGGTCTCCAGAACCTGCTGCAGTGCAGCTCTCTCATTGCACATCATCAGCCTCTGGAGCTGCTCAGAGCCCCACAGACTGGATCAGCTCACACTGGAGCTGGTGACAGAGGTAGTCACAGTAAACAGCTAAGGATGCAGCCCTGGACTGGGTAAAGTGTCTGTGCCAGGGTGATCTGGGTGCTGGAATCGTCTCTCCAGCAGCAAACCTGGCAGCACCCATGTGGCTGACTCTGCAGGCACACAGGTGCCAATGCTGCCGAGGTGAGTCCTCTTCCATCTGTGTCCAGAGGAAGACTTGGGTGGACCTTGGTCTCAGGCAGAGCTTTGTCACAGGTGCAGCACCTACAAAGAGACCCCTGGGTCATGGCTAGTGGAGCCTGGAAGCAAGGCCCACTATGGACCCACCCCTCTAGGTCTACCAGCTGCAGGGCCAGCTAGGAGAGCAGCAGGCAAGAGACTCCAAACTGTGCAGCACATCCTGGGTGAGGAGAGACATGGGGTGGGACAGCCTGAGGACTGGGGTCAGGACCACTGTCCAGTGTGCACAGCAGGTGGGACCTGGAGGCCAAGGGCTGAGTCCTTAACTCAGGTCCCAGGAGTGGTGAAGCACTATTCATAATCATCAGGTTGTCCCTTAGTGGTGATGTGGAGAGTAAGCTGTCCACAGAGGATTAATGAACTTAGCCAAGGAGAATGGCGTCCTGTCCCTCCTGGCCATGGGCGTGGACCTGGAGCACATGGACCTAGCTGACCTAAGTCAGGCAGAGGGAGGCCATCACCACACCAGCATCATGTGGGGAAGCTACTGCATCAGCCTCCTGGACAGAGAGAAGACCAGTGGTCCCTGGAGATGGGAAGATGCAGGGAGGTGAGGGTGGGGTGGTTGGTGAGGACCAGGTGCAGAGAGGGCCTTGTCCTGGTGCCCTGCAGCTCACATGCACCTGTGGCCACAGCCAGGCTGTGCTTCACAGTGACTGCAGCCCAGCAGCTGGGGGCTGAGGGTGCAGTTTCTCAGGATGGGAACGACTACCTGCTGCGTGTCCACTGCCCTGCCCTCCACCTCTGACCTGCCTGTCCTCCTGACTGTTCAGCCAAAGCCTGTGGACAGGAGGGCTGGAATCTACCCTGAGCTCTTCCTCTCATCTGTCCTGCACTCTGGTTTCCACCATGAGATTACAGCATGGGAGGGGCTGGGCCAGGGTGAGGGTCCTGGGAGCAGAGGCAGCTCTCACCTGCAGCCTGAGGCTGAGAGCCACTGGGTCCACCAAGAGCAGTAGAGCCAGGCTGACAGCAGACAGGGAGGACATGCAGGGCAGGCTGGGTGAGGAGGGAGGCCCAGGGCTCCTTCCTTGAGCAGCATCACTGCAGTGAGAACTGCCCTGCCCACAGCACCATCATTTGGAGGACACAGTGGACACTC